>NW_026131845.1:0-27151 GCF_903995435.1 Acomys russatus | reverse complement strand
GTGAGCACATTCTGTATGAGATCTGTTATGGTTATTATTTTCCCCTATACACACATGCACAGAAGATTCCAGTCATGAATTTT
This sequence comes from Acomys russatus, assembly GCF_903995435.1. Lineage (NCBI taxonomy): Eukaryota > Metazoa > Chordata > Mammalia > Rodentia > Muridae > Acomys > Acomys russatus. The sequence continues at coordinate 27,068 of NW_026131845.1, read as the reverse complement.
CAAAATGTGCATTTAGTCTTTTTGCATGTATGTATGTCCCTACATATGTTTATGTACACTATATATGCACAGAATCCAACGGAGGACAGAATATGGCACCAGAACTGATGGACTGTGTAATGGAGGTACTAGAAACCAAGTCTGTATCCTTAGAAAAATTAGAGTAGAGATAAAAAAGTTACTTGTAAAATTATCAGAAACTGCTGAATATGAGACAGAATTTGTGTGATTTATAGAGGCTTGGCTAAATACAAATGGACAATGAGTAGTTTTTCCATCATTCGCATGTGATACTATGCAATGAAATTGAGGTTCTTAAAATACATTTCTGGCCAATAATATGGCTGTACATTTAAATCATTTGCCACTAAGACTGATAGCTGGAGTTCATATAGTGAGAGGAGACAAAAAACTCTTATAAAATGCCTTCTGACATCTATGCACTCAAATAACATCCATAGTGATTAAACAAACTAATAAAATTGTTTTAAATGTTATAATGAATAAGAAGTAATGGTATTTACATCAATAAATAGAAAAAGATTAATATTATTTATAGGTTTGTATGTATGTTGTGAGTGTATATGTACATAAGGGCAGATGAAGGTGAGAGACAACTATATACCTCTATAGTTAATTTGCAGGCAGTTGTGAAACACCTCACATGGGTTCTGGGAACTGAACTCAGGTTTTCTGTAAGAGCAGAACATTCTCTTCATAGTTCAGCCAACTTTCCAACACTTCAGGCAAAATAGCTCATTACAATTGCACATCACAATTATAACTCTGTGCCACTATCTAATGAATCAGCACAATTCCAATGAAATTGCCTACCATTGCCATTTCAAAAGAACATAATATGAGTGAAGTAGTTTATTCCATATAAAAAATCTGGGTGTGGTGACATATGCCTTTAATCCCAGCACTTGGGAGGCACAGGCAGGTGAAGCCAATCTGGTCTACAAAGTGCTTCCAGGACAGCCAAGGCTACAGAGAGAAACCATGTCTTGAAAAAAATCTAGGCCACATTTGTATGTGGGTTTTGTTTTATTTCGTCCATGCTGCTTATCAATGTAAAATTTACCCCAGAGTATATTCACAGAGTTTGGGTCTCATAGAGATTGAAATTAGGGAAGCAGGAAGATGCTGAATGCTTCCCATGAAGGTGGAGTCAAGATGAAGGGCTTTGTGGTGCTCAGTCTCTGGAGAGGTTTCTACCTTCAGTGATAGACTTAGTGCTTCTCATGATCAAGACTAAGGGATTCCTTCTCCATACTGCCAGATTAGAACATAAAAAAGAAAAAATTAATCATTATTTTTTTATGAATTTCAAACCTTTAAATTACATTTATATACCAGTAAACTTTACTTCTCACACTCACATTCCTATTTCTTCCAAATGATTTCCAAATTTATGAGCACATCTGTTACATTTATTTGGACACACAAATATAAACAACACACACACACACACACACACACACACACACACACACACACACACACCAGTAATGATTTCTTCTACTGTTCCTTAGATATCATTATGTTCAGGCCGGGAACTGGAAAAGATATCACTTTTCTTCCCCAAGCAGAACTCAGGCTCCATCTCTCATAAAGAAATCATTACTTGAACAGTCAGTTAACTCAGAAGGCACTGAATGCATTGGAAAGGAGATTTTAAAAGACACTCAGTCACACTGTCGTTAATGAGTTTAGATTTTGTGAATTTACCAGACTCAATCATTTCATGATAGCATCCAGAAGAAATCTGCTTTCTGCAAACATGGTAAATGATCTCATTAACACTGTTAAATAGAGAAAATTTGGTTTGTTTTTCTCTATGAAGATAATAAGAATTAATAAATAGAAGCATTGTTGTATGACAATGTCCTTCAATTATATTATCGGCAATAAAATGATGGTATTGCAAAGCTCTCCCAATAGACTTATTGAAATGTCTTGTCAATTAACTGCTGAAGCTGTACTAACAACCTGTCCTTTCTCATTCAGACATGAACCAGTGTGTGAAGTGTCCTGACGACCAATATGCCAACACAGAGCAGAATCACTGCATTCCAGAAGCTGTGACATTTGTAAGCTATGAAGACCCCTTGGGGATGGCTCTGGCCTTAATGGCCTTGTGCTTCTCTGCCCTCACAACTCTGGTTCTTGGGGTATTTTTGAAGCACAATGACACTGCCATCGTGAAGGCCAATAATCGCTCTCTGAGCTATATCTTACTCATGTCACTCATGTACTGTTTCCTCTTCTCCCTGCTCTTCATTGGCCATCCATACTCAGCCACCTGCATCCTTCAGCAAAACACACTTGGAATTGTATTCACTGTGGCTATTTCCACTGTGTTAGCCAAAACAATCACAGTGGTTCTGGCTTTCAAAGTCACAGCTCCTGCAAGAAGGATAAAGTATATTCTGGTTTCAGGAACACTTAACTACATCATTCCTCTCTGCACACTCATCCAAATTATTCTCTGTTCAATCTGGCTAGGAGATTCTCCTCCCTCTGTTAATATTGATGCAGACTCTGAGCATGGCCACATTATTATTGCCTGCCACAAGGGTTCAGTTATAGCGTTTTAGTGTGTCCTAGGATGCTTAGGGTGCCTGGCCCTGGGAAGCTTCACTGTGGCTTTCTTGGCCAGGAACCTGCCTGATACATTCAATGAAGCCAAGTCCTTGACATTCAGCATGTTGGTGTTTTACACTGTTTGGATCACTTTCCTCCCTGTCTACCATAGCACCAAGGGCAGGGTCATGGTGGCTGTGGGGATTTTTTCCATCTTGTCTTCCAGTGCAGGGATGCTGGGGTGCATCATTGTTCCCAAGTGCTACACAATTGTATTCACGCCACATACAATTTCTCTTCCAAAGATCAGGGAGAAATCATTTTCCTAAAGGCATATCTCACAAATCCATTTTTGAATTTAATTTATTTAATCACTTTACATCCTGGTTGAGACCCAATATCATCTCTCCTTCCAGTCCCACCCTTCCTCCCTCTACCCCATCACCTCTTTCCTATTCCTCAGATAAGTGAAGATCCCCTTCTTATCCACCTAGATCACCAAGTTGCATCAGGACTGAGCATGTCTTTTCACCTAGGACATAGGAAGACAGTTCCATGAAGAGGAATAGATCAAAAGCCTGGCAACAGTGTCCATGTCAGGGACAGCTCCAAGGCCTCCAACTAGAGGACCTACATGAAACATGTGTTTCCCATCATCTATATCTGTGTAGGAGACCTAGGTCAAGTTTATACATAGTCCATGGTTGTTCCTTCTGTCTCACTAAGCCCCTCTGTGCTCTGGTTAGCTGTTTTTGTTGATCTTCTATTGAAGCTCCTATTACCTGAAGGTCCTTTTCTCCTTCACTCCACTGTTTTACATGACTATTTATGTAGCGCTCCATGTTTGTATGTGCATCTCAGCATTTGTTTTGAATCACTACTGGGTGAAGACATTCAGAGGATAACTCATCTAGGCTTTTTTATGCAACAGAGGAGAGTATCATTAATATTGTTGTTTGTTGGCTTTCTTCCATGGGTTGGGTCTTGAGTTGGGCCAGGTATTCTGACCAGTAAATTAATTCAAACCAACAACTATAAAGTTTGCGCATGACCAACAAATATTGAGTGAAAGTACAAGTGGTATATAATTTCAAATGATTTTCACTGTTTTCTGTAATGGTGTTATAGCAGTCATGGCTACTACAGTTGTTTACATCATCCCGGTAGTCTTGCTTTCATCCACTTATATCACAATTTATCACTATTAAGGCATAGTGTGGTGAAAAGTGTAAATGTTCTTTTTTTCTCTAAAATAAAAATTGTTCAAAGTAAAATAAAAGTTCTTTTAATATATGAGTGAATGAGTTTGCAGCCCATTGAATGGTGATTAAACATTTGCAGATGTTTGTGGGAGAGTGTACTCCTGTTTTCAAATGATGGTAAAACAATGTTATTACCTGCTGGGGCAAGGCAAGGGAATCCTGATATTATACAAGGAGTTAGAAGATTTGAAGTTAAAAGAGAGAGTGATAGCTTGATAAACAGAAAGAATACTGAAGAAGATGGATTGACATCTCAGGAGTTAATGGCATGTCATGTCCTGCTCTTCATTAAGACCTGATTCACTACTCAGCCCTGAAAAAAATGATATTAACAACCCTGTGTAACAATAGCTGCAACGTAGAAGATGTCCTATTCTGGGCTACATGGTTACCTGAATTTACCTGTGCACAAAACAAAACACAAAGACACACACACACATTAATAACAGATAGTGAATAATATTTAAAATTAGAAGAGAACATTTTCGTGACTCTGCATAAGGATGCTGCTTTTTGATGTACAGTTAAGTTGCCAGACTAAGTACCTACCTAAAGAGATATTTGGGAAGAGATGACTGAGACTCTTTATGCATACCACATATTAACCCTGAATGTTAAATCTACCATAAGAGACACAGTTGAACGATTGACAAGAGAATAAAATACTGTTAAAATAGTCTCTTTAGCATGTTTGAATTTTAGATGACTATGATGATTAAAACTCTCTGCAGTTGTCATATTTCTATCGAAAGAAAACACGGATATTAAACAGCAGCGTTTCACTAAGAACTACCAAACAACTTTTTTATTTGCTTGCTTGTTTAATCTTTATTTTTTGTCTGTTTTATAAATATCCCTGGACCCAGGTTATAAAGGTTAGATTTCTTTTTTGAAATAAATATTTTATTTCATTTCCTGTATAAGGTATGTTTATAATATGCTTGCAGTGATCACAGAGACTAGAAAACAGATTCCAGTCCCATGGTCTGCCAGTAAAATGATCAAGGGCTGCCACTTGGGTGCTGGGTAGAGATTTCATTATATTTTCTTTAATTGCTTTGTTACATGTTTTATGTTGTAGTTCATTAATATCAGTATACATCTTCCAGAACTCTGTCACTTTCTCAAGGACATAATCTAGGAGTTGGATCATGAGGAAAAAAGACCATCAGCCCAGTGGCAAGGGACTTAAATACTGAGCTTTTAAAAGCACCACAAATATCCTCTAAGGACTTTCATTTCATTACATAAAGTGATGGGAAAAAATGTGAAAAAAACTACTTGTGTGCCATTTTTATTGGGTCAACACTAAATAAATAATCATGTGACTAATATCGTCTATATGGAGGGTAGTATAATTTGAATAATTTTGGCTAATAATTTTCACTATTACAACCATCCCAGGTACTATTTCATGACTGTATTAACTGGGTGTTATATGTAACAACATTGAATATAAGATTACTCAATATTTCATATCATGTGCCAACATTTGTCCACACTTGTCCAAATTTTAAAAGACATCAAACCTTTTAAAAGGAGTTTCTAGGAGATCCGATTTATCCCTTCTGTTCTATGACCATTTCATTTAAATGTCCCGTTAGATTTTTCTATAATTGCTAGTCCTGTAGGACTGTAAGATCTATTTGTAACATTTTCTATGTTACAGTGTCTAAATAATTGTTGTATTCTATAGGACACATATGTTGAGGCATCATCAGATTCAATTTTAAATGCCTTTGCACGTAAGCAATCACCTCTAATTAATGCACAATCTCAGAATCATCCTTTTCAGAACTCAAGACAAAAGCCCCCTGAAATTCTCTATTAGACTATGTGGTATTGTACCCATGTTTTGTTTTTCGAAACTCTGCAAAATGGAACACTTAAGCTATGGTAAGCTATTGCTTTAAGGTGACATTAATAGAACCTGTAAATTCCTGAATTTTATTTAATTAATTTATTCAGATTAAATCTCAATTGTTTCCCCTTATTTGTATCCTCCCATTTTTCCCTCCCTTCCACATGCACTCTATTCCTTTCCCCTAGGTCTGTGACTGAAGGTGACCTCTTCCAACACCATATATTCACAAGCCATCAAGTCTCATTTTGGTAGCCTGCTTATCCCTTTTCTGAGTGCCACCAAGGGGAAGTCATCAAATATGGGGCACCAGTGTGCATGTCAGTGTCAGTCCTCTCTCCCCATACAACTGTGGATGTCCTGTCCATTGGCTAGATCTGAGAAGTGGTTCAATGTCTATTGCATGTATTAGACTTAAGAACATCTATTTTAAATTCATCATATTGACCTTCATCTATTAATTGATTTTGAAAATATAACACATATTCTGATTCTGATGGTTTATCAAGGAAGCTTCTAGTGTTTCAATGGGATAGCATTCTTTAATTTTGTCACAAGGTGGCACTGTAGGCCTTATATTGGATTTCCCTTAAGCTCCTTATTTTAATGACACAGGGTGTCTCTGCTTAACAGCCCAGGCTGTCCTGGACCCTCTTTGTAGACCAAGCTTGCTTTGAACTCACAAAGATCCACCTGCTTCTATCTCCAGAGTGCTGAAATTAAAGAAGTGGGGTGTCAAGCTTGGTTTCCCTGAGGATTTTTAATTGTGGTTTAAGGAATATGCTAGTCTCTGTTTTTAAAACCTTCATTTTAGCCTTCAGTTTTCAGTCTCCTTTCTCTCTAAGCCTGACTTTTTTTGATGTTCTTTAAAATGAGATATACAATTGAGTTATAATTGGACATGCTTTTTTGTATGGTGACAATACATAATTATACAGTGTACAACTCCCAATTCCATAACATTTTTCATTTTTTAATATGTATTATACTTTATTTTTTAATCTCTCTAGTTTTCTCACTTTATGGAGACTTGTTTTATTATTTAAATTCTGTGTTTCTTTCCATAACTATCTGGTTTGTCTTTACAGATTCAGCTCAGAACTCAAGCTATGGCAGACTCAAAACCCTCAGAGCAGTATGTTCCTACACCAAGCCCACAGTCCCAGCTAGGTCATTTTGCCTGTTCACACATCAGCCCCCATTCCTAGGCTGTCATGATTCCTTTGGGTACCCCAAGTCTTGGGAAATGCTTATGGGTTGATAAATTAAGTATTTTGAAAATAATGCATGCATATATTATGAAAAATATACTAATAATCAGCCCAATATTCATCCAATAATTATCAGAACACAGGAAAAAACAGAACAATTTAAAAATCACTCTAAAATGCAAATAGAAAGACAAACTCTGAGGAGCAAATCTCTAACTGTCCTCCTGAGGGGGCTTTAGGGCATCTGGTTCATAAGTTTTCTTCCCAAGCCTCTCCCTGCCTCCCTGAAGAATCCATCTGAGAGTTCTATCAGCCATCCAGAAGAGAGCTCCTGAGCCACAGGACCATCCTGCCTCTGAAGCATGGTTTTACCTGCCTTCCCAAGGAAGGCAGTCATGCCTCCAGAGACATACAGTTCTACCCTCCAGCCCATGGAACTTCACACCTTACGAAGAGTAGGGATACAAGATTTCAGAAGCAATCAGGCTTTTTTGACTCAGGACTCCACTCACCTTCTAGTACCCCAGCAAGTAGCAGAAACATTCATCACCAAACAGGGACAACTAGATGGCTAAAGGGCAGCAGAACAACACAATCAGAAATATAGGAAACTTATGTTAATTCTATCCTTATGAAGATGAAAGAGACCTTTAAAGAGGAAAAGAGTAAAATCCCTTAAAGAAATACAGGAAAATACAATCATACAAGTGGAAAAATTTTCCCAAATGGCTCAAATCCTGACAATGTAAATAGAAACAAAAAGAAAAACACAAACTGACAGAATCCAGGACATGGAAATTTAGGAAAAAGAATACAAACTACAGATGTATGCATCATGAATGGAATACCAGAGATGGAGGGGAGAATCTCAAGTGTAAAAGATAGAATTGAAGAAACTGATACATCTGTCAAAGAAAATGTTAAATCTAAAAGGCCCCTGACATAAAACATCCAAGAAATTACGGATGCTATGAAAAGACAAAATTCAAGAACAATAGAAATAAAAGAAAGAGAACATTCCCAGCTTCATGGAACAGAAATTGTTTCAACAAAAGCATAGAAGAAAATGTTCCCAATCTAAAGAAAGAGAATCCAATAAACATACAAGAAGCCAAACAATCACCAAATTTATTAGACCAGAAAAGGAAGCCCTACTGCCACATTATAATAAAAATACTAAATATACAGAACAAAGAAAGAATACTGAAATCTGCTAAGGGCAAAAGCCAAGTAACTTACAAAGGCAGACTTTCAATGGTGATAACAAGATATTCCCTGTCAAAACCAAAGTTAAGCAAAACCTGTGCAAGCACCTAGCCCTAAGAAAGATACTAGAAGAATAACTCCAAAACAAGAAGGTTAGTTAACCAAAGAAAACACAGGATATAAGTAAGTCCACTGCAGCAAAAACAGAAGGAGGAAGCACAAGCATGCACACACACACACACACACACACAGAGAGAGAGAGAGAGAGAGAGAGAGAGAGAGAGAGAGAGAGAGAGAGAGAGAGAGAGTGGGAGAGAGAGAATCGCTACTAAAGTAAAAATAACAGGTACTAACAAATATTAGTCAATATTATCTCCCAAACTTGATAGACGTAATACACAATAAAACAATATGGGGTGTGCTTTACTTCAGATGAGGGCTCTACTTAATCAGCACCATGTAGAATCCAGTGCTAATCGGCAAACATGATCTGCAGGAGACACAGAGACCAAGTGTTAACAAGCCCGCAGGTTCCAGAAAAATGCTTGTTTCTAATGGGGGGTTAAGGCTCAACTTCCTACATGAATTCATTGTACAAATCTGCATAAGAATGGTAAACCCAAACTGAGGTTTCCATAGCTTTTTCTCAAGTCAAGTAGATTCTGCAGCCACAGGATGTAATCACAGGGATACCATGCCCTTTTCAGTGTTTTAATGCGTTATGTCAGAATTGTTTTTTTAGTGAATTTGTTTTTGTTTAGTGTGAGTTTCAAAAGCTAACTTGTTCAAAAGATTATTCACTTATATATATGTATTTTCCTGTAGTATGAAACAACTTTTTGAAGAATAAAGACAAAGTTTGCAATTCTAGGAGTTAAAAAATGACAGAAGCCAAAAAAGGGCTGCTTAAACAGGGTGCTTCATGTAAGAAAGACACCTCATCAACAAAGATAGAAATGATCTAAGAATAAAGGTCTGGTAAAAGGTATTTCAAGCAAATTTACCCCAAAATGAAGCAGAAGTATCCATTTTAATATCTGAAAAAAATCGAATTTCAATAAAAATAAATTAAAAAATTGTATAGGACACTTCATACTCAACAACAACAAAACAAACATACAAAAAAAAAAACCCAAAATACAAAAAGAGGACTCATATTATCAAGATCAAAGCCATAAATACAAGGGCACCAACATTTATAAAAGAAACATTTCTAAAGCTTCAGTCTTACATTCTGAATTCCCACACATTAATAGTGGGAGACATCAACACCCTATTCCTACCAAAAGACAGAAACTACAGAGAAATAATTGGACAAATAGGTATCATGAGTCAAATGGACAAAACTGATGTCTATGGAGCTTTTCTTCAAAAAAAGAAAAAGAATATATCTTCTTCTCAATACCTCAGAGAAGCTTCTCCAGAATTGAACATGTAGTCAGTCACAAAGATAGCCTCATGAGAATTGAAATGACACCTTGTATTTTATCAGATTGCCATGCAATAAAGCTGGATTTAAACAACAGAAAGCCTACAACCTCATGAAAACAGAAGAAATCCCTTGCTGCTCCTGCAAACTAGCTCTGGGAAAGGCAAACAGAGAAGAGATGTGGATATGAGGTAGGGAGAATTGAAGAAGCAGTGAATGGTGGTTAAAGGAAACTAATCATTAGTTGAACAACTGGCTAGAGAAACCAGTTGTTGAGGAGATGTTGAGAAACAGAGAAAAATAAAATACTCAGAGACTCAGGCATAGATTCTTGGCCTAATACTGGTGTTAGGTATGAGTTTCATCTTTTTGAATAAGATGCAAATCTAATCACTTAGAAGTTAATTATTCCCATAGTATTTGTCTTTGTTTCCTTTTTGTCAAACTGACAAAATGCAACTCGGTGGGGAAAATGTTTATTTGCACTCCAGGTTACAGTCCATCATCAAAACCAAAAAGAAACAAACAAGCAATACAAGAAAAGAACCCATGGCAGGAACCTGGAGAGAGGAACAGAAGCAGAGAACATGACAGTAAAATGTTTATTGCATAGCTTCTCAGTGCTTTCTCTGTTTGAGTTATTATACAACCCAGGACAAAGCAGCTGTGTGTGGAGCAGTAGCCAAGTGATCTGAATTGGGCCCTCCCACATTGATCTTTCTTCAAAAGAATTCTCCATCAACTGGTCTATAGGTCAATATGATGGAGGATTTCTCAATCTATATCTTCTCTTCTCAGGTATGTCTAGGTTTGTGTCCATTTGGTAAGAAAACATCTAGCACAATTTTACTTTTATTTTTCAAGGTGAAACAAAATATACCACTATTAAACAATATCATTTTCTTTCTTGTATGCTACTAATATTTCATGTCGATATTAATAATATGTAATTAGACAATTAACCAAAGTAAATCACACTCTGTAAAATTTAAAACAACCAAAATGTTCAGTCTTGTAAAGATATCTGAAGAATTTCTAACAATCCAGAGTCTTGTAACTTTAGTCTGTAATATTGCAGGATATTTGATATCAATGTGATCCATGAGATTTTGAACTATAACAATCTGCCATTGATCACATTGTAATCTCTGAGATTGAACTGTAAACTCCTGTTTCTTGTTGAGTCCTAACACACCCCTTTAATCAAAGAACTTTCTGTTTATTGTAAACAGGTGATTGAGGTATGATTCAGACACCTTTATACACACCTTTAATCCAAGAGCTATCAGTACACAGGATTTAATAGAGTTAAACCTACATCAAGAGTCAGAGTAAGAAATGAGCTGACATGGATTAAAGAGTAGGAGGAACTTTGAGTTGAAGGATATTTAAGACAGCATGTAGAAGTAGAAGGTGGTCTTTGGTGCTCTTGGCTCTCTGGATTTACTCTTGGGATTTTAGCTTTAGCTCTTTAGCTCTTTAGCTCTTTGTCTCTTAGCTGTCTAGCTCTTGAGCTCCTCACCTCCTTGGCCTTTAGGTTTTTGGGCATTGATCTAGCAAGCCTTTGGCCTTGGGAGTTTTGGCTTTTTCTCTTGGGCTGTCAGCTGAGCTAGTAAGCCTCTGGGCCTTTTCTAACATGACGTGAGCTCAGTAGGAAATTCAGCTTAGTGCTTTCTCTGCCTCTCTGAGCTAGCATGTTATTCACATCTGGCTCCTCAGTTTTTATTGGTAAAATAGAATGATCTGGGATGTTAAATAAAAGCAACACTGTAAAATGTAACATGAGTAGCATACTTCTTGTTGTAAGAAAAAAAAACCAGGAAATAGTCAAAATTTAAACAAAGTACAACAGTGCTCCCAATAGTAAATGATGCAGCAGCTCAGTGTTCTTTATCTGAAATTCACTCACAATCTTCTGTGCTACAGGTACCTTGATCAGCTTCATCTCGTTGGCTTTGCCGCATGCAGCCCACACAACTTGTCTTCTATGCCTTCCTAAACGAAATTTGGAAATGTTCTTTTACTTTCTATTTTTATGGAATAGTTTCAGGAGAGTTGGTGATAGTTGTATTTGAACATATTGTAGAATTATGTACTTTAACCACCAGGTTCAAGAGTATTTGTAGTTTTCACATATAGAGAAAGCAGAAGATGTAACTCAGGACTCCTTTGTTTTCTATACAGTATGCTCATAAGAATGCAAAACAACTTTAGGCAGTGGTCCACCGCTTCACTTGGAGTAACATACAGGCTTAGAATTTGCATTTACTCCTAAGAACCAGGAAATAACATACCATGGGTAAGTTAAAATAAAGTTTGACTAAACTCCTCAAATAATATTTCATATGAGTTTTGACACAGCCAAGTTTCAGCAAAGACACAGTAAATGCCACTTTGGCAATATTCAATCCTCACCTCTATATTTTTTGTCACCTCTATATTTATTTTATACATTTACATTATACATCTGTATGTAGTTCCCCTTTCTTTATTTCTATTCATAGTTGTGAGCAATCAACATTTGTTGTTTCAAGGCCCCAAATATGTGAGTAACTACAGATATAGGAATTCCTTTTTAAAAAATATTTGTTAATTTATTCATTTAATCACTCAGTTTGTTAACCATCCTTTGTATCCTCCCATTCCTCCCTCCCTCCCACTTTTTCCCCTATTCCCCTCCCCTTTGTCTGTTTTATTTGTTTTATTTGTTATTAATTTATTCTTGTTACAACTCAATGATTATTCTAGTCTTTGTATCCTCCCATTCTTCCCTTCATCCCATTTTCCCCTTACTCACCTCCCCTATGACTGTGCATGAGGGGGATTTCCTCCCCTGAATTCCTTCCTGCCAGTGGCTACACCAGACTGTTATACATATGAGATATATTTACTTAGCTAGATGAAAGAAACTCAAGTTGATTTGCTCAATATTGTGTAGTTGTGCACAGAGGTAAGAGTGCCCAGAACTACCCCATAAAAACCACCATCAGCAATTAGTGTGCAAATAAGAACACATTCATATTAAACAGCAAATACGTATTGTAAACATTTAGAATCTAAATATGATAAACTGTTTGAAATAAAAATTTCGTTCAAAAAACACATTTAAAAGGTCTGAGAGAGAAGAAGACATTTTAAAAATAATCTGATACAATTCTGACATTCCTGACCCCAAATCTTGAAAGACAAACACAGAAAACACTTGTCCTAAAGCCTCACACAAGGAAATAATTTTCAATAGCATCATTTCTTTCTACAGGAGTTCAATCAGTCTTCTATATTTTCCCCAATCACTATGCCACCATTATGCTATTTAATATTTGTTCAGAAGAGCTAACACTGAAAATATTCAAATTCTGAGGAGTCACAGACTTGACAGAGAAGATGGGGAAATTTCAACTGTCTAATGTGGAAAGTAAAATGAATAAAACCCATGTGGATGCTTTCTCTTTGACAGACAAAATAAGTAGATAAGAATACAAAATCCCAGAGGGTCCTAGAAACCTACAAGAACATTATGATGGGGTGGATTGGGGTCCAGAGAATCTGCTCAAACCATTGCACTAAGCTAAGACAATACAATAGTAAAAATCGAACCCCTACTATGATCTACCCAATGGAGAGGACATTCTCCAGAGTTGTGTGGAGAGCAGGGACTGATTTTGATGTGAACTCTGGTGTTCCATATTTGACCACCTCCCTTAGGTGGGGAATCCTGGTAGCACTCAAAGAAAGAATAAGCAGTCTACCAAGATGAAACTGATAGCCTAGGACTATATAGTGGGCAAGGAGGTCCCCTTGGTCATAGACCTAGGGGAGGGGAATAGGTGAAAGCAGGAGGGAGGGAGGAATGAGAGGATACAAGTGCTGGGATAACAATTGAGTTGTTATCAGAGATCAATTTGCAAAACTTGAAATTCTCTTAGTAGATTTTTACCACAAGTGTGAACCAGGAAACAATTCATGAGAAAGCCACTTAGGTTGATGTATCATTATCCACCACAGGATTCCATGGAAGATGAAAAGGAAAAGGCCTATGCTTAGCAAGGAAAGTAAGAGCAGCAGGATACCATGGTACCACCAGTGATTACGGATGTTAGCTTTACTTGTTCGAGCTTACAGTAATCACAGAATAGTTCTTCTTCTATATGTGCATGTCAATAAAACCAGTATTGTTTCTGTTCCATACTCTGTACAGATTGCGATTATTTTCTAATGAAAGTCCTGGTCCTGATAAATTCATTAATTGCAAATGAACTTCATTTCAATGCAAAAATAAAGCTCTTGATATTGTCCTAAAGTTTGACCTTCTATAGTATTCCAACATGGTTTATCTAAACTGAGAATTGGTTTCATTATTATTTATGCCTTTCTATGAATGATGTATTACCAAGAAAAATACTAGTTATGATGCATATTTTTGTTTCTATCCCCTAAAACACTAAAAAAAAAGCATCAGAAAGGCTGTTTTCAACATCACAGGAATGAGTTGTGTTAATGCCTCTACTGCACGTGACTCTACTGTAGCCATGAGGTATGGTAGTAAAAATGTGACCACAATAAAATCTATGTACAACAGACAATGTTAATCACTGTGTAAATCATAGTAATCATTTAATGGTGATGAATCAGTGTTGGTTCATCAATTGTGCTTTCTGCTCTGATAATGTAACATGTTACTAGAAAGGTAATTTAAAGGGGATGTCGATGTGGAGCACATGCTAACTATTGATTGCTTCTCTATAAATATATTATAATCATGCTCATTTCCAGAAAGTAAAATGTCCTTTAAAAGAAAACCATTCAGTATCATCAATTATCCACTAATGCATACTTGAAATGTACACAGTCTAAAGACAAAACTGGCTTCAAGCAGATATCACAAAAGGTTTTTGAAGTATTTCATCTGAACATTAATGTATGCATACCCCTATAAGTTTACAATTATTTCATAATTTAATTGAAAATGTTTATATCTCTTTTATTAAGTAACCAATAAAACAAAATGCGGATGTTGTAATACTCCTAGTGAACACTATAACATGCAGCAGTATAGATAATCTAGCACAAACGATCAGAGGGGTTTCTCTTCTGAAAATTACTCAGGTGTTAACAGTCATGATGCTGCAGCTGTATTTTGAAGAAGATTATTGTATCCTTTGAAGTGTGCTTTCTTACAGATTTTTATTAACAATCTATGCCTCAACATCTGCTAATTCCTATTTGGAAATTCATTGCTTTTAGAAGCATTAAAGTTAGAATATTTTCATTGTGATTGAGCATTGTATTATTCTGATTCCTTATTATATAGTACAGCCCACACCATGACTGAGATGAAGAGTAAGCTACAATGCACAGAGCTTTCAAAAATTGTGCACAGTTCATACCAAGAGACAAGCCATTCTCCATCTACTTGCATGTTTACTAGATTCAATGAAACCTTGACTTTTTATATCTAAATCTTTTAGAATTGTGAGGACTGTTTGTTGTCTGTAAGAACAAACTAAGTTTTAATGTTTTGTTATAGTTATACTGTAACAATTGTCTAAGAATATAATTAAGTGTGTTTATATAATATGCATTTTGAGAATGATATGCCCTTGCATGATTTACAATAAGCCATCCAATATTTTTCTTTTTGTTCTGGCAACCTTCTTTGGAGCATGGTTTTTTGTATAATATGATGTCTCCAACCTTCATAATGAGTTCTATGTTCAGATATATCATATATATTCAAAAATAAGAGTTTGCTTATCTGTATGAAATGACTGAGGGGACAAGATTCAATACATCACATGAGTGTTTAACACGTGTCTTCATAGGAACTGGGCTGACATGTACAAGACTTACAGAAATTCAAAAGAGTAAGCAATTCAACATGGAAATGTATCTATCGCCTCATGCCCATAAATAATTAAGTGTGTATTTTGAAGTTTTTTATTCTAAAATTTTTTCAGAGTATTTAAGCTTATGTAACAGCAAATGAAAGGTGAGAGTTAGCAAAATCAACATAAAAGTGAAACTTAATGGCTTAATTTTGGTAACAGTTCTCAAGCAAGATATGCCTGAGAGTAGAGTAGTGGTACAAATGTCCTGCTGCTAAGCATTCACTTTCTGATTGGATTTATATCTTTCTCCACAGGCATTGCTATGATATTTTTATTTTAACTATATAATTAATTAATTATATTTTATTTTATATGGTTCCCATTTCTGGTAATTTTATTTGAACATTGGTCCTATGTGGGAATCTTCTTTTTTTAATCAGGTAAGCCAAATAATCCTCTAAGTTCATATCTCTGTATCTCTAGATTAGTGAAGGTCTGAGATATCATAAGGAAAATTTATTTGTACCGTGAACATTAGTTCATACAGAAATTCAATACTACTCAAGTGTAGCGGTAAATAGTCAGCAGAATGTGCTTCAAACAATGAGATATCCATACTACCCCATTGGAACGATTCAGGGATCATCAGGAAGGAAAAGGTTGTAAGTGTTAGGAGTCAGAGGGGCCTGATCAAAACAATGTCTTCTGAACATAATTGGGTGGCTGTATTCATAAACCCACACAAGCCTTGCTTTCTTACAAAAACTTGTAGAAGCTTAAACCAATCAACATTCTAGAAGAGGGGCATCCACCCATTAATGAGAAGCTGCTTAGTGAGTGTTGACAGCCTAGAATAGAAAGAATCACATTTCTTTAGTGGTGTGGTCCTAGTAGGCAACTGTGATGCAGTGGATGACCCCATGACCACAGGTGTATTTACAGTTCAAACTGACCTCAGTAAATTATTAAAAAATCAGGATAAAACATTGTGGGTCTATGAAGATCATATATATTTCATTTTTGTATTTTTGTTTTTTATCTCACAGAAACCCATTCTTTCTAATAAGAGAATGAAAAGGAGCTGCCCAGAGAGGCAGGGAAGTGGTGAGGAACCAGGAGAAATAGAGGGAGAGGGAAACTGTAATCAGGATTGATTGTATGAGAAAAGAATCTATTTTTGATAAATGAAAAAAATAAAATGTTAAAAAAAAAAAAACAAACCCAGGTTTATTAAAGTATGACAGCAACACTGAAGTGCTAGTATCTCTATCTCCAGAGAAAACAAAAGAGAAAAAAATACCTGTCTAGGGGGAAAACCAGGAGCAGGTTTGGCTGTTTCTGCTAAAAGATGCTTCAAAGTGTTGGAGCAATGAAATGTTTTATGGACATTATAGATGCTTTTCTCGCAGTTGCCTGCTCTAATTACCCATTAGTCCAGAAATATGCTCACAATATTAGATAATTTTTTATCTCATCCTTTACATTAAAAATGAAAAATTTTCTCATTTATACTCCCAGTTTATATATTATTATTATTATTATTATTATTATTATTATTATTATTATTATTATTATTACTATTACTATTATTAAAATTTCAATTTTCTTTTAAAACTGTGTTTTTGTACAATACAGCAAAAAGTTAAATATAACAGTATAAACATGCTTGGGATGGACTTAAAAATAAAAATAAATAAAAAATTAAAAATTTAAAAAGCCATGCATGATGGCACATGCCTTTAATCACACCACTTGGAGGGCAGAGGCAGGTGGATTGCTGTGAGTTAGAGGCCAGACTAGGCTACAAAGCAAGTCCCTGTCAACCAAAGCTACACAGAGAAACCCTGTCAAGAAAAAAAATTTTTTAAATGTTTCTTCTGTTTAATGCAGTGTAATCATAAATTGAATGTTTCTCAAATTCCCTTGAGGGACAGGAGTAGTTAATCTAGAATCGCAATAAATAAAAATTGAATTTATTTGAAATTTTTACCTATTACTTTTGGTTAGCCTGAAAATCTGCTATATCAGTCTGTCTACAAAATATCATAAAAACTAGAGCTTTCCAGAGGGTTCCTCCTCAATAATAATGTCATGATTTGATAGTGTACAATTTTGTTTCCATTACAGTATCTGATGAATCTACACTTTTATGGGAAAACTCAATTGTTTTCTCTTTCAGAATTGTCTGTAATTATTTCCCAGTTGCTTCTGAATATCCTTTTGCCTAATAGGAACATGTTCTTCAGCTCAAAAATAAATATGTTAAAATTTAAAGAGGCCCAATCTTCAGCTAATATAAACTTAGGTTTAAATGTTTAAAGTTGATGAGTACTTTTGATTTAATAGGTTTTGTGGTTTTTGTTTGTTTGTTTGTTCCTTTCTTATGGTTGTCCTTAGTCTGATATATGATCATACTCTGGCAAAGGGGGTAGTTAAGGTTCATGAAAGCCTACCTTCTATTATTGTACACAGTACAAACATATTATTTTATACAATATTCCAAGCTTCTAATAATTATTGGACTTGACATCTGAAACCACAGCAGTTTGTGTTGGAACTTTTTTTTGCTGTCAGGTATATGGGGATCTGTGCTCAGAATGCATAATGCCTTTCCCTAAGTACGTCAGCTAAAGAGCATATTCCCAGGCCTAGGATGGGGCCCTGGTGACTCCAGGAAAATGCCATTGTGTCACATATGGCAACTGTCTTTGTTAAATAGCTCCTATAAATTGTATTTCTAGGACTCTCATTAAAATTTATTACTAACAATACATATTCTAGCAAATTATTTGAGAAATTTTAATATTAACCAAATTACTAAATTGTCTACTACCTGCTGAGCCAAGATATTGTGAAATAACATCAAATATTTAATTGGTAAAATTTAAAAAATAAAAGTGGGTATTGTTTATACTTATCTAAATCCTTACTTACTATTTAGCTATGTTAACTTTAAATAAAAAATTACTTTAAAGGATAATGATTTCTTTCTAGCCCCAAAACATTTTGCCTTAAAGGAGACACATCCTCATGTTTATGTGGTTGTTTGAATAAAAATGGCTTTCATACACTCATAGGGTGTGGCATATTTGAAAGGAATACTACATATAGCTTTGTTGGAGTAAAGGTGGCCTTGTTGGAGGAAATGTGCCACTGGGGGATGAGATTTGAGGTTTAAAAAGCTTGAGCCAGGCCTAGTGTTACTCTCTCTTTCTGCTGCCTTCAGGTACAGATGTAGAACTACTGGCGTCTTTTCTTGCATCATGTCTACCTGCACACCACCATGATTTCTGCTGTGATGATAAAGGACCTTAACCGAGACTCTTAGCAGTGCTAGATATGGAGCCTAAAGTACCACCCTGCAGGTCATCTAGCACTTCTAGTGGAGGTATTGAGACACCAACACCCCAATAAAAGCTTGTATTTCCCTACAAGATGTGTAGGGATAAAGATGGAACAGAGATTGAGGGAATGGCCAACTAATGATTGTGCCAAATTTGGTCCACCCCATGGAAGAAAGACAATCCCTGACACTATTAATGATATTCTACTATGCTTCCAGATAGGAGGTTAACACGAATGTCTTCTGAGAGGTTTCATCCAGTAGCTGATGCAAACGAATATAGAGACCCACAGCCAAGTAATAGGTGGAGCTCAGGGAATCTTCAGAAGAAAGGCAGGAAAAAATGAGCGAGCCACAAGATCTACAGAGGAATATAACCTGGGCCTTGGAAGGGTTGTGGGGCTCACAGAGACTAAACAACCAACTGAAGAGAATTTATGGGCTGGACCTAGGGTATGTGTGAGTGCTTCATTTCTTTTGGTTTTATGGCTGTGGTGTCATTTTTTTCACTGGTTGTCTGTAGCCTCCTTGGGTTGGAGTTTTCCTTCGAGTATTCTTTTTCGCTATCTATTATTTAACTTGGTGTTTTTTATGAAATATCTGTTTTCTCCATTTCTGGTGATTGAAAGTTTTCCTGGGTATAGCAGTCTAGGTTGTCATCCGTGGGCTGCAAGATATCTGTTCAGATCTTTCTAGCTTTTAGAGTCTCTGTTGAGAAATCAAGTGTAATTTTGATAGGTATGCCATTGTAAGGTACTTGTTCCCTTGCAGATCTTAATATTAGTTTTTGTTCCAAAGATTTAACATTTTATTATTATGCCATGGAAGGATATTATTATCTGTTCCAATCTATGTGGTCTCGTTTAAGGATCTTGTATGTATCTAGGCATTTATTTCTTTAGGTTGGCGATGTTTTCTTTTATGATTTTGTTGAATATATCTTCTCGACCGTGGAGCTGGGTGTCTTCTCTTTCTTCTACTACTATCATTCTTAGGCTTGGACTTTTCTTAGTGTCCCAGATTTCTCGGATGTTTTTTGTCCTGAACTTTTTAGATTTAACATTTTCTTTTACTGATGTTACAATCTCTTCAATTGTACATTCTATATCTGAGATTTTTTTCTTCCATGTCATGCGTTATGTTGGTGGTACATGCATCTGTTGTTCCTGTTCTCTTCCCTAGGTATTCCTCCTCCAGTTTACCTTTGATTGTATTTTCTGTATTCATTTTAGGTTCATTTCTAGGTATTGACCTGTTATACTTATTTCCTTCTCTCTTTTGATTGTATTTTCCTACATTTCTTTATGGGTTTATTCAGCTCCTTCATCTGTTTGAATGTATTTTTCTGTATTTCTTCTCCTATTATAGGTTCTTTTCATTTCCATAAGCTCAGATTTATAGCCATTTTTTGCACTTCAGGTGTAACAGTATCTTCTGGGCTTGTTGTGGTAGGGAAGCTGGTTTTGTGTGTCTTGGATTTTGTTGGTTTTTTTATTATGCCGACCTCTAGCCATCAGGTTGTCTCTAATGTTAAGAGGTCTGGTGTTCCCTGTGCTGGTCTTGTCCCAGGTGGGTTTGGCAGGTCATGAGTCAGCAGCAGAGATAGCTCTAAGTAGATTGTTCCTTGGCCTGGTAGGCCTCCTTAAGATGGCAGAAAATGGAGGTTGGGTCCAAGTGCTGCTCACATTTACTGTCTCAGATGTCTTACTGCTATTTGTATTCCCGTTGGGTCAGGCAGATGGAATCATCACCAGAGAGGTTTCTAACCTGAATGTTGCTAGGACCAGACACAGGTCTCTTGGGATGAGGGACAATGTAGCTTTGATCTCAGCAACAGGTTACCTCTGCTGGCTCTATTTGCTCTCTGATCTCTGTGTACCATGGGGAGCAGACAGATGAAGTCAGCATTAGAGAGTGCTTTCTGTTGCATGTTGCTCACCTAACATGGGCCTCCTCAGGATGGAGGGCAAAGGGGTATGTGTCCTTTAAACAGTGTGTCCACTCTGCTGGCTCTGGTGGCTAACTGCTGTCAATGTCCTAGGAGGGTCTGGGAGGTGGAGTCAGTAGCAAGGAGGACTCTAAACTGAGTGTTTCTCAGGCTAGATACAGGCCTCCTGGTGATCTCTGTCCAATATCTTTTTTCAATAAAATTTATTTATTTGTTATTATGAATACAGTGCTCTGCACCTTCAGACTGGAAAAGTGCATCAGATCACATGAGAGATGGTTGTGAGCTACAATATGGTTGATAGGCATTGAACTCAGGACTTGTGGAAGAACAGTCAGTGCTCTTAACCTCTGAGCCATCTCTCAGCTCTCTCTCCAATTTCTTCATGAAGGTACCTAGTGCTGTGAACTTTCCCTGTAGCATTGCTTTCATGATGTCTTATAAATTTGTGTATGTTCTTCCTTTATTTTAATATAATTTTATAAGTCTTTAACTTCTTTATTTCTTCCCTGACTCAGTGGCCATTGAGCCAGGTGTTGTTTAGTTTCCACGAGTGTGTAGTCTTTTCATTATTTCTGCTGTTGTTGAGGTCTACCACTAATCCATGGTGATCTGATAAAGAAGAATGGGTTAATTCAATTTTCTTGTATTAGTTATAGTTTGTATTGTGACTGACTATATGGTTGATTTTGGAGAAGATTTTGTGTGATGCTGAGAACAACGTATTCTCTTTTGTGTTTGGGTGAAACATTCCATAGACATTTACTAGGCCCATATGATTCACGACCTCTGTTAGTTTTATTATTTCTCTATTTAGATTCTGTTTCTTTTTAAAAAATTATTTATTTTTTATTTGTACAGTATTCTGGCTGTACGTGTGCTTGCCTGTCAGAAGAGGATACTAGATGTCATTCTAGATGGTTGTGAGCCACTATGTGGTTGCTGGTAATTGAACTCAGGACCTTTGGAAGAACAGACAGTGCTCTTGACCTCTTAACCATCTCTCCAAAATCTTAGTTTGTCTTTCAATGATGTGTCTATTGGTATAAATGGGTTGTTGAAGTCTCCCAGTATTGATTTGTAGGGATCATTGTGTGATTTAAACTTTAAATAATTTTTTTACAACTGTGGGTACACATGTATTTGGGAGCTTAGATGTTCAGGATTAAGATTCTCTTGTGGAGAATTTTTTGTCTTATGAGAATGAAGTGTCTTTCTCCATCTTTTTTGTTTATTTTTGGTTGGACATCTACTTTATTAACTATCAGCATGGCTACTTTAGCTTGCTACTTGGGTTTGTTTGTTTGGAAAACCTTTTCCCATCTTCTTATTTTGACATAATTTCTCTCTTTGTTGATGTCATATATTTCTCGTATGCATCACAATGACAGATACTGTTTAAATATACATTGTTTTGTCCTGTGCTTTTTATTTGAGACTTGTATCCATTGATGTTGATAGTTTAACTGTCCAATGGTTGTTAGCTCCTTTTACTGTGGTGTTGATGGTAATAGTATGTTTTTGTGCTTGTCTTCTTTTGTTTTTGCTGTTGTCAAGTCATTTCTATCCTCTGTATTTTTGGATCATGTTGACCTTGTTGGGTTGGAGTTTTTCTTCTATTATCTTTTTTTTTCCTTTTTTTTATTAATTTATTCTTGTTACATCTCAATGTTTATCCCATCCCTTGTATCCTCCCATTCCTCCCCCCCCCCATTCTCCCATTATTCCCCTCCCCTATGACTGTTCCTGAGGGGGGTTACGTCCCCCTATATATTCTCATAGGGTATCAAGTCTCTTCTTGGCTACTTGCTGTCCTTCCTCTGAGTGCCACCAGGTCTCCCCTCCAGGGGACATGGTCAAATGTGAGGCACCAGAGTACGTGAGAAAGTCGTATCACACTCTCCACTCAACTGTGGAGAATATTCTGACCATTGGCTAGATCTGGGAAGGGGTTTAAAGTTTACCTCCTGTATTGTCCTTGGCTGGTGCCTTAGTTATTATCTTCTGTAGGACATGTTTTGTGCATAGATATGACTTAAAGTTTGTTTTGTCATGGAATAGGTGATTTTTCTCCCTCTATCTTGATTGAAAGCTTGGCTGGTAATAGTAATCTGGGATAACATGTATGGTTTCTTAGTTTTTGCATGACATCTTTGAGGCTGCTTCTGGTTTTCATAGTCTCTGTTGAGAAGTCAGGTTTGAGTCTGTTAGGTCTGCCTTTATATGCTACTTGGTCGTTTTCCTTTGATACTAGAATATTTTCTCTTTGTTCTCTAGATTTAATATTCTGATTATTATGTGGCAATTGAAATTTCTTTTCTTGTCAAGTATATTTTGTATTTGGTATACTTCTCTTTTTTAAATTTTATTTTAATAATTTATTCTTAAATACATCTCAATGGTTAGCCCTTCCCTTGTATCCTCCCATTCCTCCTTCCCTCCCTTTTTCCCCTTACTCCCCTCCCCTATGACTGTGACTGACAGACACTTCCTCTACCGTTATATGCTCATAGGGTATCAAGTCTCTCCTTGGTAGCCTGCTATTCTTCCTCTGAGTGCCACCAGGTCTCCCCCTCCAGGAGACAAGGTCAAATATGAGGCACCAGAGTACGTGAGAAAGTCATACCACACTCTTCACTCAGCTGTGGAGAATGTCCTGTCCATTGGCTAAATCTGGGTAGGGGTTTGAAGTTTAAGGCCTGTATTGTCCTTGGCTGGTGCCATAGTTTGAGCAGGACCCCTGGGCCCAAATCTGCCTATCATAATGTTCTCCTTGTAGGCTTCTAGGACCCTCTGGATCTTTCTACTTTACTATTCTCCCATGCTTCTCTCATCTAAAGTCTCAATAGGATGTCCTCCCCTCTGTTCCAGTTTCCTGGTAAGTGGAGAATTTCATGAAACATGCCCCTTAGGCTAGTATGCAGATATAAGTGAGTATATACCATTTGAGTCTTTCTGCTTCTGGGTTAACTCACTCATTATGATCATTTCTAGCTCATCCCATTGTCCACAAATTTTGGAAATTCCTTGTTTTTAATAGCTGAATAGTATTCCATGGTGTAAATGTTCCACAGTTTCTTTATCCATTCCTCTACTTCATATTTTTTAAACATCTTGTTTGTTTAAGAATATCTCTTTCTTTAAGTTGGGTAAATTTTCTTCTATGGTTTTCTTGAAAAAATTTCTGGTCTTTGGTGTCTCGAATATTTCTTCTATTCCAATTGTTCTTAGATTTCATGTTTTGATGCTGTCCTTTATTTCTTGTAGGTTTTCTTGTATGGATTTTTTTCTATTTAGTATTTTCTTTGACAGATGTATCACTTTCTTCAGTTGTATCTTCCATGTCTGAGATTCTCTCCTCCATCTCTTTTATTCTATTGTTCATGCTTACCTCTGTGACTCCTGTTGTCTTCTTAAAACTTCCATCCCCAGCATTTTCAGATATGTGTTTTCTTAATTGATTCTATTTCCATTTTCATGTCTTGAGCCATTTTATTCATTTCCTTCACCTGTTTAATTTTTTTTCCTATAGGTCTTTGATGGCCTCTATTTATTTGATTGTATTTTTCTGTATTGCTTTGAGACTTTTATTTATTTATTTTTAAATGCCTCTAACAACTTCATAAGCACAGATTTAAGATCACTTTACTGTGTTTCAGCTACATTAGTATATCCAGACTCTCTTTTTTTGTTTTGTTTTGTTTTGTTCAGGTCAAGCCATATTGACCTGGTTTTGTTGATTGTGTTCCTACACTAGACTTTGCCTTCTGGTTGTCCATGGCATTGGCTGTGTTCCCAGAACCTGCTGTGTTTCTCAGGCGTATGTGCTTCATTGGTGTTCTGATTGTCTCAAAATAGGTAGTAGAATTATCATATGTGTGTTAGGATTCAAATTCTACTATTGTTGAATATCAGCCAGTGCGCTTTACTACAAAGTCATCTCAGTAGCTCCTCTAGAAGATCTTTGAAAAGAGTAAGCACCAGTTATTCTCAAGTTATTCTATAATTAGAGAACTTTCTTTCCAAAGCTAACATTCCACTAATAACAAAGCAAGAAAGATATACAATAAAGAAGATAATTATACATTTGATTTTCAAATGGACATAGGCAAATAATTAAAATAAAACACATTTAATGTATTTTAGAAATACATCAATATATATCCGTTTTAAAAAGATGACAGACTGTAAAGGAGTGGAAGCATAAAGGTTGCCTAGATGTTTAGAATGAAACAGAGAAATGAGCACAGAGTCACTAGAATTAGCTATATCTGCACATTTGATATCACCATAATTCTAAGATTGGTTTTATATATTTATAGAAAGTTGTTTTTTCTGGATAATATTTGGCATTGTTATAAACTGAGGTCCTATGTTCTTAATAACTTAGTAGGTAGCTCATTATGCCTTGACCAGGTACAGTATAATCTTCATGAAAAGTTATATTAAATGCAAAGAAATCAAATTTCTTTTTTTTTATTTTCTTATTTTTTATTTATTTATTTTTTTTTCCTTTTTTTTATTAATTTATTCTTGTTACATCTCAATGTTTATCCCATCCCTTGTATCCTCCCATTCCTCCCCCCCATTTTCCCATTATTCCCCTCCCCTATGACTGTTCCTGAGGGGGATTACGTCCCCCTATATATTCTCATAGGGTATCAAGTCTTTCTTGACTACTTGCTGTCCTTCCTCTGAGTGCCACCAGGTCTCCCCCTCCAGGGGTCATGGTCAAATGTGAGGCACCAGAGTACGTGAGAAAGTCGTATCACACTCTCCACTCAACTGTGGAGAATATTCTGACCATTGGCTAGATCTGGGAAGGGGTTTAAAGTTTACCTCCTGTATTGTCCTTGGCTGGTGCCTTAGTTTGAGCAGGACCCCTGGGCCCAAATCTGCCTATCATATTGTTCTACTTGTAGATTTCTAGGACCCTCTGGATCCTTTTATTTTGCTGTTCTCCCATGCGTCTCTCATTTAGAGTCCCAATAGGATGCCTTCCCCTCTGTCCCCAGTTTCCTGGTAAAGTGAAGGCTTTCGTGGGACATGCCTCTTGGGCTAGTATGCAGATATAAGTGAGTATTGCCATTTGATTCTTTCTGCTTCTGGGTTAACTCACTCTTATGATCATTTCTAGCTCATCCATTTATCCACAATTTCGGGAATCCTTGTTTTTAATAGCTGAGTAGTATTCCATAGTGTATATGTACCACAGTTTCTTTATCCACTCTTCTACTGAGGGACACTTAGGCTGTTTCCATGTTCTGGCTATTATGAATAAGGCTGCTATGAACATGGTTGAGCAAATTTCTTGTGTGTGCTGGAGCATCTTCTGGGTATATTCAAGGAGTGGAATAGCTGGGTCTTGAGGAAGCCCTATTCCCATTTTTCTGAGATAGCACCAGATAGATTTCCAAAGTGGCTGTACTAGTTTGCATTCCCACCAGCAATGAAGGAGTGTTCCTCTCTCCCCACATCCTCGCCCGCATGTGGTGTCGCTTGAATTTTGATCTTAGCCATTCTGATGGGTGTAAGATGGAATCTCAGAGTTGTTTTGATTTGCATTTCCCTGATGACTAAGGAGGTGAGCATTTCTTTAAGTGTTTCTCAGCCATTTGATACTCCTCTGTTGAGAATTCTCTGTTAAAACCAGAGACACTAAGCCACTTAGAAGAAAAAGTGGGAAGAGCCTGGAACATATTGGCACAGGAGACAACTTCCTGAACAGAACACCAACGGCCCAGGCCTTAAGGTCAACCATTAATAAATGGGAACCTCATGAGGCTGAGAAGTTCTGTAAGCAGGAGACACTGTCAAGAGAACAAAGCGGACCAGCCTACAGACTGGGAAAAAATCTTCACCAACCCTACATCTGACAAAGGTCTAATATCCAAAATATATAAAGAACTCAAGAAGTTAAACACCACCAAACCGAATAACCCAATTGAGAAATGGGGCTTGGAACTAAACAGAAATCAAATTTCTTGGGAATAAAAACAAATACCAACAGAAAGCATGACACTATTATGTAATTCCTTTAGGGACTCCAGAAAAGAGTATATATTAACACAAATTTGCTGTATTAAATATCAAATCTTAGTCAGGCATGGTGGCGCACGCCTGTATTCCCAGCAGTTGGGAGGCAGAGGCAGGTGGATCACTGTGAGTTCGAGGCCATCCTTGTCAACAAAGTGAGTCCAGAACAACCAAGTATAACAGAGATACCCTGTCTTAAAAAAAAATAAATAAAAGCAAAGCAAAATAAATGTCAACTCTTATCATTAGCACATATAATTGATATAGGAATAGGTTTTTGGATCCTGTTGCAAAATTAATCAAATATGTGAATGAACCAAGTGGAAAAACTCAACATTAAGATTTTGCATGCAAACTG
>NW_026131844.1:0-36506 GCF_903995435.1 Acomys russatus | reverse complement strand
TCCAGCAATTCTCCTGTCTCTATTTTTTTCTTTGTGATAAAACGTTCTTTTTCTTTTTCAAGGCAGGGTTTATCTGAGTCTAGGGTCTCTTGGACTTGCTTTGTAGACCAGGCTAGCCTTGAACTCACAGAGATCCACCTGCCTCTGCCTCTCTGAGTGTTGGGATTAAAGATGTACACCACCCTGCTCCCCAATGGGGAAACTTTTAAAAACACTTTTGTCACCTTGTGTGAACTACACTACACCTTACTGTTGCCCACTGGATAGTGGCATCCAGGTCGCCTGCTTCATCGAACTTTACATCTGTAGCAGGTATGTGCATGAGAACATTTGTTTGTTTAA
Source organism: Acomys russatus (assembly GCF_903995435.1). NCBI lineage: Eukaryota > Metazoa > Chordata > Mammalia > Rodentia > Muridae > Acomys > Acomys russatus. The sequence goes on along the minus strand of NW_026131844.1, from coordinate 36,164 downwards.
ATTCCCAGGTGGAAGGAAGGCTTTCGGGATGGCTCAGAGGGTGAGAGCACCTGCTGCTCTTAGAGGGGACCCAGGTTCAGTTCCCAGCACGGACACAGCAGTGCACAATCATCTGTTACTCCAGTTCCAGGGCTCCCTCTTCTGTCCTCTTGGGCTTTGCCTGTACATGGCACACAGACATGCGTGCAAGCAAAAAACACCCATACACAGAACATAAAAACAAATAAAACTTAACTATATAAAAATTCTCGGAGTGTTCCCAGGTGGCTCTGTGCTAGCCTGATTCTTTGTTTAACTGTTAGGTGCAATTTAGGAAATTCACAGGCTGGACTGGGACAACATCATGCGATGGCTACAAGGTTTTGAGTTATTCAGAGAATTTTTTTTTAAGTCTGCCTTAAGAATCCTGAAGGGCTGTTTTGTGTAACATTGTTGCACCCCCTTTCTTTTAAAGGTACTAGAGTTTTAGCTGTTTGGCGGGAATATTTTGGACTACGTTTAAGAACAGTATTATAACCGACTAGTTCTGAATCAGCCCTCAACCAACCCACGCAGACTCATCTACCACAAGTCCCAGTATTGTGTTCCTGGGTAGGAAGTCAGCCTGTGACAGAGACACGCGGACACCTGCTACACCCCAGCTCTGTTCACCATAGCCAAGACATGAGATCACATGGGAAGGTAAAGAAGCTGATGTTTTATATGTACATGCACACAGTATATGCCATAAAATGTAATGTCTTATTCATCCATAAGTAGTGAAATTACTCCATTTGCAGAAAGTGGATGATGGGACAGGAGCTTATCCTGTTGAGAAGAATTAGCTGGAGAGAGAAAGTACCACAAACTCACTCAAAATAAAGGATGGGCTTCAATGGAAAGAGGCCATTGATGGTGGGTGGGAGGGGGGCAAGCGGAGGAGCTTTAACTGTGATCCACATGAACGCACAGTAAAACCATGGACAAGAAGCAGGGCAATTGCTAAAAACCTCCTAAAGTGAAAACCACTAAACTGTGCATGCATGGCATATGTGTGTGCTGTGTGCTTATGTGTGACATGTGTGTGGTGTGTGTGTGTATGTGCTGTGCGTGTGTTTAGTGTGCCATGTATGGTGTATATGTGTATGGTGTGTGTGTAGTATGTGTGACCTGTGTGGGTGTGGGCATGCATGGTTATTATAGGGGAAGTGTATACATGATGCATGGTTATATAGGTGAAGTGTATACATGATGCATGGTGTATATAGGGGAAGTGTATACATGATGCATGGTATATATAGGGGAAGTGTTACATGATGCATGGGTATATATAGGGAAGTGTATACATGATGCATGGTGTATATAGGGGAAGTGTATACATGATGCATGGTATATATAGGGGAAGTGTATACATGATGCATGGTATATATAGGGGAAGTGTATACATGATGCATGTGTATATAGGGGAAGTGTATACATGAGCATGGTGTATATAGGGGAAGTGCATACATGATGCATGGTATATATAGGGGAAGTGTATACATGATGCATGATATATATAGGGGAAGTGCATACATGATGCATGGTGTATATAGGGGAAGTGTATACATGATGCATGGTATATATAGGTGAAGTGTATACATGATGCATGGTATATATAGGGGAAGTGTATACATGATGCATGGTATATATAGGTGGTGATACATGATATGGTATATATAGGGGAAGTGATACATGATGCATGTATATATAGGTGAAGTGTATACATGATACATGGTATATATAGGGAAGTGTACACTGATGCATGGTATATATAGGTGAAGTGTATACATGATGCATGGTATATATAGGTGAAGTGTATACATGATGCATGGTATATATAGGGGAAGTGCATACATGATGCATGGTATATATAGGTGAAGTGTATACATGATGCATGGTATATATAGGGGAAGTGTATACATGATGCATGGTATATATAGGTGAAGTGTATACATGATACATGGTATATATAGGTGAAGTGTACACATGATGCATGGTATATATAGGTGAAGTGTATACATGATGCATGGTATATATAGGTGAAGTGTATACATGATGCATGGTATATATAGGGGAAGTGCATACATGATGCATGGTATATATAGGTGAAGTGCATACATGATGCATGGTATATATAGGTGAATACATACATGATGCATGGTATATATAGGGGAAGTGTATACATGATGCATGGTATATATAGGTGAAGTGTATACATGATGCATGGTATATATAGGGGAAGTGCATACATGATGCATGGTATATATAGGTGAAGTGTATACATGATGCATGGTATATATAGGGGAAGTGCATACATGATGCATGGGTATATATAGGTGAAGTGTATACATGATGCATGGTATATATAGGTGAAGTACATACATGATGCATGGTATATATAGGGGAAGTGTATACATGATGCATGGTATATGTATTGTATGTATATGTACTGCATGTGTGCTGTGTGTATGTAGCAGGCATGTGCATAGGTGTAGTACATATGTGATATGTGGTATATGTGTATGTTATCGGTGTTATGTGTAGGGTATATGTGGCATGTGTGTGTATGGTGTATATGTGTGTGTGGACTCTGTATATGTGCTATATGTGTGGCATACACATGAATAGAGGTGTAGTGTGTATGTGGTATGTGTGTGGTATGTTTGTGTGTGTGTGTGTGTGTAGTGTATATGGGGTGTGTTTATGTATATGGTATGTGTATGGCATGTACATGTGTGTGTGTGTTATGCGTATGTGTTTTTTGTGTGTGGTGTGTGTGGTGTAAGTGGTAGGTAGTGTCAAGAGGAAACAGCCACCCCCAGAAAGAGAGGGGTTCCTCACCCAACCCCTATGATGGCTTCAGATGCTCTATAAAAAACAGAGTCAGACCTCCAGCGGCTTCCACATCACTGTGAAGCAAAGCAAGACATGCTGAAAAGCGAAGGCGACTGTAAGCCTCGGGGGTCCTTGCTACACGTCCTGAGGCACTGGGGCCACAGGTGTGGCAGGCTGTGCTTGCTTTAAGCAGTTTGGGGATCAAACTGAGGGCTCCAGGCATCCTAGGCAAACAGTCTACTAACCGACCTCCACCCTCAGCCCAGGTGTCTCTGCTTTTTGAGGCAGCATCTTGCTATAAACTTACAGTGCCTCGAGTACTAGACTTCTAGGCACATGCCACCACACTGAACTTGGTATAAAATATCCTTTTAAAGATGTTTACATAGCCTGGTGTGGTAGACCTACATCTTTAATCCCAGCATCCAGGAAGCAGAGGCAGACAGATCTTTGAGAATTCTCAGCCACCCTGGACTATATGGAGAGTTTCAGGCCAGCTTGAGCTGTGTATGAGACCCTGTCTCCAAAGCCAGCCAGCAAACAAACAAACAAACAAACAGCCAACTGAACAAAACGACTCTCTAAAGCCTCAACAAACAAAAACTAAAGATGGTTATATAAACAAGAGAAACAAAACCACAGAGTGAGGAGAATTAGAAGTTAAACCCGATCTTCCATCCTTCTTCCTTCCTTCCTTCCTTCCTTCCTTCCTTCCTTCCTTCCTCCTTCCTTGCTTCCTATCTTTTACTGTCTGCCTCCCACCAAGATTTCCAATTGAGGAGCTTTTCACTTAATTTCAGGAGTTAGGGATTTAAGGAGGTACTCACTCAAGTTGCTTTCTTGTGGGCTCAACTTCAGTTAATCTATGGAAGCCAAAAGTTAACACAGCTTTTCTACTGTGGGATGGAGGCCAACCCCACCCCTGACCCCTGACCCCCACCCCCGCCCCAGCAGCTTCAACAGAGCAGAGGGCGGGCTAACAGGGCCAGTGAAAGCATGGAGCTCCTTGGCAGACCCATAGCTCCCTGCATTGATTTATCTGTTTCCCACCAGAGGTAGGGGGAAGGCTGACTCTTGAGGCATAGGACACTCAGGTACAAATGGTGTTCGTCTCTTTTTGTTGCCTTCTTATGGGCCGTTTTAAGGTCATTAAAAAACCACTTCTCTAATATATGACAAAAGAATAAAACAGCTTTTAAAATGTTCTGATTTGTTGATTAATTTCGCTTCTAAATTATATTATACCCGTGTTTTTTTTTTAATGTTTTAACTGTTCCAAATGCAATTAACTTGAAATAGCTATGAATAGAATGTTGGATACAACAGAAAAGACAGGCTTTCGTAATGTGTTAAAGTACCTAATTTAGTAAGTTGAATAGCAGGGACCCGTTGAATCCATTTTTGAGTCTGTAATTATAAGTTAACTCACTATTAAGATGACATGCATATATATTTCCAGTTTAAAATAATTAAAGCCATTCACCCATCCCAGTGCTTTCACTCATAACAGGAGACACTTGTGAACATATGAGCTTATACATACATGGAAGCATTTCCTGTTATTTATCTACCATACTTGACAAGTGGGTCTGTTTATAATGCTCTGTCCCAGCCTCACCTCTCTTCACCGGCTGACACACATGTTAACCAGGGTAGCTAATGCTGAAATAGCTAGGTAACATTTGAACGCCAGACATGATCACACAGTGACAATCCTTAAGCGTAGCCTGCCTTAGGGTGTTGTATGTCTCCAGGGTAGGTGGCCCTCTTGTTTTATTTACTCATAGGTATCATTAATACCAAAGGTATACAACCTCTCTCCTGCCTATATGCCACCCTCTCTTCAGGTCTTTAGCAGTGCTTGCTTATCTGTTTCAGTCAAATGTATTTCTTATTAAGGAAAAAAAAAAAAAAAAGAGTAAGAGACCTGACAAACACAGTGTTATCGAATTTTTTCAGCTGAGACCCACATGTCATTCGGCATTCAGACATGCGTGCACTTGATTGATGGATGGGTTTGCGACAAATAAAACTAGGATCACAGCTTTTGCTCCTTTCCCCCCATCAGGAGCAGAGTACACCATCACTCTGCAACAATAGCAAGGATTAGGGATGCATTAGCTAGCCATCGACCAGAAGCAGCCATCCCCATCAATACCTCGCACGTAATAACCTGAGGCTATGATAAGGAAACAAAAGAAGGAGAAAGAGAGACATGAAAAACAAATCAATAAGAGAAGGGGCTGTCTGAAAGATACACTGGCCAAATGAAGGCCCCCCCCCCCCCACCTCCCGCCGCATTCCAGGGACCTGGGCCACCAAGTGTGGAGACACCTTTCCCAGAGTCACAGGGAAGCAGACGGACCCAGGCTTGGGACCTGAATTTTGGTCTCACTACATAGTATTTATGCAGTGAGCCTGTGTCCTTAAAATTGCGTTTAAAGAAAGGAAACCTTCATCACCTCAGTGGTTCAGGTCTTGGGTGATCAGAGAGCTCTTGAGACAACAGTGGACAGAGTGGTAATGTCCAAACCCTCAGGCACACATTCCCTTAAACATGGGTTAACACAACACATCCCGGACTTGACTAGTTTCTGTGAGCTATACAAAAGCATAATTTTATCTCTTAATGGAAAAGCGTCAATAGCCTTCGATAAAAATTAATGCCAATCCCAGAAGTCTTACTTTTCTAGGTAGTTTTTTTCCCTGACAAAATCCTTTTTACACCAAAATTTATCTTTCTTTTCAAATCGTAGAATATTTTGATGATAATTTCATCATTTTCCCCCCCACAAACAATGGAGTGTTAAGCTATTTATTCAGCTTTTTTGTTCCGTTTCTTTGGAGGGCTTTTGATTTTTGCATTACCTACCGTATTGTTCTAATTTACAATTTATTCTAATTGGCCATTGAATGGACGGTATGGCTTTTCCCCTGGTGAGGGGGACATTAGTGGGTATTTGTTCCTCTCTGAAGAAGAGGTGAGATGGGAGGACTGGCCCCTTCTCTGATTGTGGAACCTGTCTTGGGAAAGAGGCTGTATCACTGGGCTTCAGCCCCAGGCATAAAGAACAACACTCTAAACCATCATGACCGTCCTTATTAATGTCAATATTCACATTGGCACGGGCTAGTGCTTCACTTCCTAGTGCACGTTTGCAAGGTGTTGAAAAGGAAACAATACGTCATCTATCTCTATCCCCTTCAGTAGTTCCAGGAAGATGTAAAAATCTTTTCCTTATTGGAGGAAATATAGAAAGAACTCCAAGAAATTGCACACCCAGACATCAAGGAGGCAATTCTCAGCACAGGATGTAAGCCTCCAAGTGTCAGACAAGGGGGTATGAGGGTGTGGGGATACGGGATAGACATGACATGGGACACAGAAGAGACCTTAAAGAGTCTCTAGGTTGGATCTGGTGGCAACAGGGCCGCTGGTCGCAGCTATTGAGGAGAATCACAAGTTGAAGGCTTGCTTAGGCTGTAGGGTGAGCTCAAGGGCAGCTTGGGCAACTTAGTGAGACCTCGTCTTAAGATAGAGACAAGTAAATACTAAAATCTGGGCATGTAGCTCAGGGCAGAGCACTTGCCTAGTTTATTGCCCTGTATGGCAAAGAAAACATTGTGGTGAGTTTGCAGATTAACACAGTGGTGGTTTCCTGTATATATATACATATATGTGTGTGTGTGTGTGTGTGTGTGTGTGTGTTTTGGCTACTTGCTTATTTGTGCAGCACATACACATGCCCACAGAAGGGACAGTGGTTCTCCTGGACTGGAATTAGAAGTGGTGTGAGCCACTATGTGGGTGCTGGGAATTGAGCCTGGGTCCTCCGGAAGAGCAGAGGACCTCTTAACCTTGGGGCCCTCTTCCCCGGCCTCTGGTTTCTTGTTTTTGAGATAGCATCTTGCTAGGTAGCCCAGGTCATTCTTAAACTTCAGAGCCTCTTGGCTCAGCCTCCTGAATGCTGTAGCACCATGCCAGCCAGTGATGGCTAGTACTGTATCTGTGAGATCTTACCTCAGGGATCCAAAGTCAACTGTTTGTCGTCACATAAGGAACTGTGGGTGTGTGGACAGATTGGTCTTGCGTTACGAAGGTTGCAAGCAGGAAGCAGAATTACTGCAAACACATGCACTCACGTGAGTGCGCACACACACACGTGCACACCCACATGCACACACGCACACACATGCACACACACACTCGTACACACACATGTGCACAACACGCGCGTGCATACACACACCAATTGCATGTCAGTTATGATTCTTTGCACTTAAAATGCTTAGACTTGTCGAAGCTGCAAACTAACATTTTAGGCAGTGTGTCATGCACACCAGTGTTTGAAAGTCTCTGTGTAAGCTGAAAGCCTTATAGCTGCAAGTCCCTAAGGGAGCCTGATTTATATTGGGCCTAAATTAGACCTATTTTATAATGGGTGTGATTTATTTTATGTGTTGCGTGTGCAGTACGGATATGTGTGTGTGGTGTGCATGTGTGATGTGGATATGAGTGGTGGTGTGTGTGTGTGTGTGTGTGTGTGTGTGTATGAATATGTCTGTGGGGGCAGATACATGTGCTTGTGTTTTTTTCATTCACCATCCATCTTATTGTTTTTTTTTTTTTTTTTTTCTTGAAAAAGAGTCTCTTCGTTAGCCTGGAGTTTTCCAATCTGGCTAGACTGGCAAGCCGGTGAGCTGCAGGCATCCACCTGATGCTGTACCCAGTGCTGGGAAAGCGGACACCCAGCCCTGACACCAAGCTTTTTCACATAGGTGCGAGGGGCTAGAACTCAGGTCTTCATGCCTGCACTGCACATACTTGGCTGGTTGGAGCCTCTCTCAGCCCTCCCTCCAGTGGGTATTTCTTTCAGATTCTAAATATCTTAGGGCACTCTCAGTAAGTGATCTAGGTGCACCTCTGTTGAAATCAACCGAACCCCAGCATCTAACTCCGACATCTCCAGTAGGCCCACTCCACTCTTCATCCTCATTAGCTCTCTCTCTGTCCAGCATGTTCGTCAGTTCCTTTAGCATCTGAGCAGGCCCTGGCCCTGGATCTGGGTTCCGCCTATACCCACAGGAGCAATGTTCACAATTCAGAGGCCCATCAGTGTGGTATTAAAGGACATTAGTGAGCTCAACTGACATGAATCCAAATGGGGCTATGAACCCTGATACATTTGCAAAATCTAGGTCATGCATTGCCTGATTGATAGCTTTTCTTAGGGCACAGTTATCATTTAGCTGTCCACGAAAGCTATTTCAGCTGTTCTTATGCCCGTGGCCCAATGCGGAGCCCTGACCTCGTTCTGTCCAAGGCAGCAGGAGTAGAAACTCTGGCTCTCTATACTGTTTGTGCAGCAGAGGAGAAGGAAGCCATTTTCTCAGTGACCGGGTGTGTGCGGCTCTGTGGATGGTACTTGAAGGTTGCTCTATGCTGCAGATGTATCCAATCTTTTGACACTGAGATACAATCACCACATTATTGTCTACAAAGTTCACACTTGAGAACAGTGCAACTGAGTTACAGAAGGAGAGAAGGAGAGGGAAGAGGAGAAGAGGAGGAAGAAGAAGAGGAAGAAGGAAGAGGAGGAGAAAAAGAAAGAAAAAGAGGGCTGGGTATGGTGGCACATGCTTTTAATCCCAGCACTCAGGAGGCACAGGCAGCAGATCACTGTGAGTTGGAGGCCAGGTAATCTACAAGTGAGTCTAGGACAGCCAAGGCTCCACAGAGAAACCTGTCTTGAAAAACCAAAAACCAAAACCAAAGAAGAAGAAGGAGAAGGAGAAGAAATTTCATGTCCTAGGTAAATTTCCAATTTTTGTTGGGCCGTACTTCTAACACTATTTGGATCCAGGTGCCTGGCATGCCAAGAGTGGACAAGCCTGCACGGCACTGATGTTCTTTGTGTATATTCCAGAGCAGAGGAAGACCATGGAGATATTGCTTGTGTTTGTCAGGGCCAACTGTGCACAGCCTGATACAGACCATGGAAGGCACTTGAGATATATTAATTACACAGAAGAGAACACATATGTTTCATGAGGACAAGTATGCATGCATCCTAGAAGCAATTTAAGAAGCTCAAGATGATGGTGGGCCTTTTATACACTCTTACTGAGCTCAAGTGTGGGGCACCACTCAAAGGACAAGCATTTTTCCTGTGGGTTTTTTTTTTTTCCATGAGACAGGGTTTCTCTGTGTAGCCTTGGCTGTCCTGGACTCACTTTGTAGACCAGGCTGGCCTCGAACTCACAGCAATCCACCTGCCTCTGTCTACCAAGTGCTGGGATTAAAGGTGTGCACTGCCACGCCTGCAAGCATCTTTCTTATTCAGCTGCAAAACAAACTGTGCTGACTATCAGGGTTGTCGTTGGAAATCAACCAGAGATGCTTACTTGTAACTATTCAGATGTCATCTGAATGCAAAGATAAGACATTAAGGTTTACACGTGACCATTAAAACCATAACACAAAATATAAAACAGTCATGCCTACATTTTTCTGTTTTTCTTCCTCTCCTATGACAAAAACCAAAGGGGAGGCTCTGTGGTAGGAGTGACGCTCTGCCTGCAGCCTGCTGACCCCTGGCTGCTGGAGCTTATCAATAAACAGCCATGGTAACTGGTGTATTGCTATGTATGGGTTTTTTTTTCTCCCTTCCTTCCTCTTTCCATTTCTGCCCTCCCTTTTGTTTCTTTCTGTTTAAAAAATTACTATATTTTATGTGATAGAGTGTCCTTATGTGTGTACGTGTGCTTCATCAGCACATCTGATGCTCACGGAGGCTGGAAGACGACGTTGGATTGAACTGGGTTGCAGGTGGTTGGCCGCCACCCTGTGGGCACTGGGAACTGAACCTGGGTCCTCTGCAAGAGCAAGTGCTCTTAATCACCGAGGAGCCATCTCTCCCGCCTCTGACTTTCTTTAACTGAGACAGGGCCTCGGTGTTTTGCTAAGTAGCTTTCGCTGGTCCAGAACTCCCTGGGTAAACCAGGCTGGGCCTCAGACTTGGAGCTATCCTCCTGCCTCTGCTTCCAAGTGCTGGGATTCCAGGTGTGAGCCATTATGTCTGTCTCTGTCTGTGTTTTAAAAATGTGGCTGCTTTTGCCCTTCAAGGCCACATATGAAATATGTGGTTATGAAATATCATATGGTATTAACTGTGCCCTCCCCATCCCAAATTTATATATTCAAGTCCTATTATCCCAGAACGTGACCTTTAGTAACAGCGTTGTGGAATGTACATTCCTTTAAGATGAGGACATAGTCACACTCTAATATGGAAGCTTTTGAGTTACTGGGACAGGTCCCCTCATCCATGAATGAATTTGGATGCAGATCTACATTAGGGGGTAGACCTTGTGTGAAGACGAAGGTAAAAATGGGGTGATACAAACTAAGAGGGCCAAAGCTTACCAGGGTGTTGTTGAACAGAAGCTGGGAGACAGGCATGGAAGCTGCCCTTTGTTTTCAACCTTCACTGGAATGCCAGACTACGGCTGCAGAACCGAGGAGCAGTGATTCATGTTGCAGACAGTCTCCCCGGCAAACCAGTGCCCGCCTCTCAACCAGCGGTGCCTGCTCGCTGTGTCCTACTTGATGTGTAAGGCGTGTGAACTTGTTGGCAGAATTAAAGCACACACACACACACACACACACACACACACACACACACACACACACACACACATCAGAATTAGTCACAAGAAATGTGATTTGGGACTCTGTCTTTGCAAATGAGATCTTTTAGAGCTGGCTGTGGTTCGTTGGTAGAGTGTCTACCAGGCACATATGGCGCTCTGGGTTCCATCACCAGTGTTAGGTAAATAGAAAGACCTGTGGAGTGTTCGTGCCAGAAAACCCAGCATTTGCGAGGTATTAGCAGGAGGATCAGAAACTCATCTGGCTGTATAGTGGTTTGAGGCCAGTCTGGGTACATGAAGCCTTACCTCAAACAAAACAAAATGACAAAAATGCTGCTTGGTGCCTTTGCCGCAGATTTGCACAGAGTTGACATCTCTGCTCAATCTGAGTTTCTGTGTAGAAAGACCCAAGAGAACAGTGAGAAAATGGAGCAGAAGCTTAAACATTAATTTAATCTGAAGCTGTGAATGGAAGAGGCAATCATGCCATTTTGCTGAATTTACAAATTTTCGAATCTGCCGTACACTATCCAACGTCGCTGTTCGCTAGGGCCCAGCTCTGACCTGGGAGAAAACACCCTGGCAGCTTAGGGGCTCCTTGACTGTCAGCTTTCTTCAGGAAACCTTCAACGACTGGCTGACCTATGCAGAGGCTCTTGGTCCTGTCTCCCTGAGCTATGTGAGAGGTTGGACTGGAAGGCTGGCTGCATGGGGATGCCTCAAGCAGGCAGGAGGCTGCTTGCTTCCACTTCAGTTTAGGAAGTAGATGGGGATTTCTACCCCACTCAAAAACATCTCCATTCTTTATTTTACAATTGATGTAAGAAAGGAAAAGTTAATTTTTTTGTTCCCAGGAGAAAATCCTCAGTGCTTGAGTATTAAAACCATTTCATGTAATTCAAGATAATCTATTGTTCCTTCTGAAACAGTAAATGTTTTTTATAAATTAAAATGTTATCCCTTGAGAAATTCATACACATATACAATGTATTATGATCACATTTATCCCTATGACCTACCTCCAACTTCTTAGGGGAGTTTAAATATTTTTTGACTTGTGACAAACACGATAGAAAGGGTTAGGTAGATGGAAAGACCACTATGGAGTTTTATCAACCTCAAGGAAGAAGCCATGTGGCTTTAGGGACAAAGCAAGCTCAAAACCTTTGCTTCTCAATTTGAAGTGTTAGGCCTCCAGCGTCAATACTACCTGATGGCCTATCAGACATGCAGATCTGACTGGGGATATTTACAAGCACCAGGACCCAGGTTCCATCCCCAGAACCCACCTGACTAGTGCTTATAATCCCAGCACTGGGGAGGCAAGGACAGTAGGCTCCCCGGGGGCTTATTGGTCAGCACGCCTAGGTAGTTGGTGGTACCAGGTTTTAAAAGCAAGGCAGATGGGCACCTGAGGAACAGCACCTGAGGTATCTTCTGGTTGTCAAAAAGCACATGCCCACGTGTGCAAGCACACACACACACACACACACACACACAACACACACACACACACACACAGCAGAGGGGGTAGGATAGAGGAAGGGAGAATCTCCAGTTGTACTCCACACCTAATGGACAAAGTAACACTTGTGTGGCCAACTCTGGCTCTGTTTGGACACTGTTCAGCAGTTGGCATGTGGGTTAGCGTGACAAATGACACCACTCAGGCTTGCTTTCCCTCTTGCAGGCTTGGCCCTTTCTCCTTGCCGCTCTCTCCCTTGCTCCTTACATTCTTGCTGGGGACTAGAACCCTTGATAGGCACCGAACACATTTCTGAGTGGGTTGCAAAAATCACATCGTTGAAAGTTTGACAAAGTTTCCAGGATATCATCACTAACCTCCCCGCCCCTGCAGTCCTGAGGAAACTGAGGCACATCAGAATAACTCACCCCAAGTCAGCCTGTACAGGTTCAGGCCTGGCTCTAGAGTACCCCAGACTTCTCCATCTCCTCGTCTCTCATTCACGTGGGTTGGGCACATGCGTGTTACAGACTGTGCTGGAGGCCGAGAGGCACTCTGAGCCACTGTCTTTTGTACTGCACAGTCCATCAGGTCAATCCCAGTGTGCACTGGGCGGAAACTGGAGAGTCAGCTGCTCACCCCTCCAAGGGAATGCATTCTGACAGATTGGAAGTCTGGATGCATATGCACACCCTCTCGGCTCCTGTTTTAACTCTAGCCCTGTAAAATGCTGAGCCCCAAATACCTTGATTTGCCTGGGTGCGTTTAGATGCCCCGAGGGCACTCAGCTCATTTCCTGGGATGGTTGCATGGGCCCCGTTCCCACCATATCTCACACTTGCAAGGCTGAAAGAGGTTGGAGACTCTGAACAGCAGAGGCAGGGCCTACGGTCTGCTGGCTTTCTCTGCCCAAGTCACTGCTACCCTCAGTAAGATGATCCTGTCCTCCATGACCCAAATGAGGAATGTAATCTCACACATTATATAAGTGGATATATGTGAACACACACACACACACACACACACACACACACACACACACACACACACACGTCTTCTATCAATGAGGTGAATGGCAAACATAAATAGAGGTAAGGGTGTTTGTGTGTGTTTGGGAGCGAGTTAATGAAGAAGCGTTGTACCCTGCATGACCTTGAGGTGAGCTTCTGGTCAGGTGGGAAGAAAGAGAAGAGGCATTGCTTGAAGACCTTGAAGAGGTCTGCCTTTCCTTCCCCTGAAGAGGATGAGACCCACTGCTCTTCAGCTTACATCAGATCTGAGGAGGCAGCGCAGAACGACACAGTAACTAGATTCTGAAGGCCTAACACCACATCTGTTGCTTCTTGGTCAAGAGCTTGTAAGAGTTATTTTAACATGACAGGAAACTGGGAGTTAGGATTAAGCCTGGGGACCAGTGGGAGTCAGATATGTAAGGCCTAGCTCACTGCTTATGTCTCGCAGAGTCTTGGGAGATGCTGTAACTAGGGAGTCTCTTTTAAGGTAAACTTTAAGATAAACTGGTGACTCTTTCCTCTTGTGTGTGCATGTGAGTCCCCTGCCCCTTTGTGTGTGGGGGCTTATGCATGCATGTGATGCTTGTGTATGCTGGTACATGTATGTGTACATGCACACGTGCATCCATATATAGGTAGAAGCCAGAGACAACCTTGGGTGTTGTTTCTCAGGATCTCTTGATGTATGTTTTTGAGTCAGGGTCTCTCATTGGTCTGGAGCTTCCCAAGTAGGCTAGAGTGGCTGGCATGTGAGCCCCACACTGAATGCCTATCTAGGCTCCCCAACACTAGGATGTGCCACCACAACCATCCTTTAAAAATTGTGTGTGTGTGTGCGTGCGAGAGAGAGAGAGAGGAGAGAGAGAGAGAGAGAGAGAGAGAGAGAGAGAGAGAGAGAGAGAGAGAAAGAGAGAAAGAGGGGTGGGGAGAGAGTGTGTGTGTGTATGTGAGAGAGAGAGAGAGAGAGAAAGAGAAAACATGCATGCACATGCACACACGTGCACTACAACATGTGTGTTGTGGATGCCTGGGGAAAATTTGGAGTCAGTTTTCTCTTTCCTCGTGCCATGCAAGTGTTGAACTCAAGTGGTCAGGCCTGGGAGGCAAACACTTTCCTGGTTGTGTACATCCCTGGCCCCACACCAAGGTTTTGCTTTGTTCTTTTTACATGGTTGAGTACCAAATTTAGGCCCTCAAGCTTACAAAAAATCAGTACTTTCCATCAATGTCACCTCTCGGCCCTATCCTTCCTTCTTTGATGCATGCCCTTGAAATACTTCCTACCAATTCTTCTTGAGGACCAGAGCCCTGTTCGTCCCATCCTGGTTGCTCCTCCTTGCTCAGCCCCTACTGTATGATGCTGAAGTCACCTCTCGGTGTGCGTTTCAAGGAGAAACTCTTGTTTATTAGAACATACAACCATTTTATAAAGTCATTATAGTTATCTCAGTGTAACGGAGACGTTAGAAGCTACCAGCTCTTGTCACACTATCCTATTGTCTTCTTCTTGGCCTTGAAAAGATGCCACTTCCTGGTTGCCTTCAACTTCAGGGGCCTTGGGGTTACGTGTTAGTCATTGGAGTGGGAAGGACATTGCACAACCCTGTCCAGGATGTGTGGCTCTTTGGATCTTGCTTTCTCTACAGGAGGTGACCTCAGAAGATATACCACATATAGCAGAGCAACAGAATAAAGGAAGGCCACCCAGCCCCCAGGACGAAAGTCCGTTGAACATTTGGGATTAGCTGGGTGATAGAATTGGGACTTAGAGCCAAAATGTTGGACATTGTGTTTTAACACATTCTGTTACCATCTCTTCCTATTGCTATTAGGGGAAGGGTTGAATTAAAAACAAACAAATAAACAAACAAAACAAAAACAAAACTGAAAAGGTAATCTTGATTTTGATCATTTGGGTGAATTGCCACGTAATGACCAAGTGGGCTGGACTTCACCTGGGGGTGGCTTGGTATGTGGACTGTGTGACAGCAAGTCAAAAGCCACACCTCAGGTCAGTGCTCAGAGAGATGAGCTTGATAGCCATGGCTAACCCAGAACAGGCTTGAGAGCATCAGAGGCCACAGACCCTGCCTGTCAAACGCTACCTGAAGGTCCTTCTGAGGTCCATGCCAGGTGGCTGGGTGTGCTGGCATGCGTCCTTAACCTGGCACTCAGGAGGCCAAGTCAGGTGCATCTCTGCGAGTTGGAGGCCAGCCTGGTTGACATAGTGAGATCCAACCTTTTTATTTTTATTTTTTATTTTATAACTCTTAGTAGTCCTCATGACCCTTTCTTGAGCACGGACGCCTATGTTGCTTGGAATTTTAAGTCATAATGAAATAGTCTGATGCAGACACTGCAGCAGCAGCCAGGGACAATCTCAGACTGGCCCAGTGTTTTGTTTTCAAGCTTATGACTGTGGCTGCATGGGGCCAGCTTTTGTCACCCAGGTACCTCAGAGGAGGTACTTGCACTGTTTGCAAGTGGCACAAGGACTCTTAGAGTTAAGATTCTAATAATTATCAGACTGAAAAGTACAGTTAGTGGGATATTCCTGTTATCAGAAGGGAGTTCCCAACACCAGAATCTTCAGATGTTTCTTTGGAAGTTAAAGAAAAGAAGGATCTAACTTTAATGATAATGTCTTAGTAACTCTACTATTAACATGAGAGACTGGCTGCATAACTAAGGCAACTTATAGAAAGCATTTAATTGGGGGCTGGCTTGCAATTTCAGTTAGTTCATAGTCATCATGGCGGGGAGGGTGGCAGCAGGCAGGCATAATGTTGGAGCAGTCGCTGAGAACTTACAACTGATCCACAAAAAAAAGGAGGTACCCCTGCCCCCTCCCCCACCACTCCCCACCTCCCCCCCAGCCTGCGGGAGCCACACCTCCTGCAACAAGGCCACACCTCCTAATCCTTCCCAAACAGTTCATCAACTAGGAACCAAAAGTTCAAAGATAGGGCAAGCCTGTGGGGGCCATTGTCATTCAAGCCACCACAAATGGCAGGCCTATACAGCACCCTTTATGCACAACAAGCCTTAGGGGGAAATGGAGGCAATGGATGAGGATGCCAAGCATTTGTTTAGGGTGACACAGGGGTGAGACAGAAAGGCAAGGGTTGAATGCAACCTCGTGACTCCCCAGTCCAGGCCCTCTGGCCACTCTTTGGCCTGCCGCTAGTAACACTTGCACGGTGCCTACAATAGCCAGGCCCCACGGAAGCAAGTTCACTGTGGATGCTTCTTTCTGTCAGCACACACTCACAGGGCAGAGCAGCACGGAACGTCACAGAACCTTTATTTTGACCATGTGGTGTGACTTAGCCTTAGGGTCAAGATCTTACTGCCAGACAAATTAAGGAAATTGATGAGCAACCCAGCAGGCAGGCCGTGCCAATGCAAGAAGCTTTGCAAAGGAGTTAGCATCTCGCTTGCTAGAAAACATAAATTATGACTAACAGGGAAGGAAACGCCAGAGATTTCAAAACTAATACTGTAAAGCACTGGTAGGTATTTCCTACTAGAGGTCTGTCAGGGACCAAGCTTAGGGGTCAGGGCTGACGATATAATTTTAATTCACATGTTAAAACAAGTCCCTGATTGTTTGCTGCTTGCTGATTGTATGCATCTGTGTGTGCACACGTGGAGCAGAGACATCAAGTATCTTTTTCTACTGTTCTCCGGCAGATCGCTGTGAGTTCGAGGCCGGCCTGGTCTACAAAGTGAGTCCAGGATTGCCAGAGGCTACACAGAGAGACCCTGTCACAAAAAACCAAAACCAAAACAAACAAACAAAAATCAAAATAAAACAAAACAAAAAAACACTGTTCTCCATCTTAGTTTTTGAGGCAGGGTCTTTCGCTGAGGTTGGGGCTTATGAGTTTGGCTGGATGGACTGGTCAGCAAATCCCAGGGACATTCCTTTTGCCTCCTGTCCACACCGGATGTACAGGTGCGACTACCATGCCGTGTGCTTTTTAAAAGTTTGGGTGCTGGGGATCCACACTCAAGTCCTCATGCTTGTGCGCAGACACTTGGCCCACTGTGTCACCTCCTCAACCTCGTGACGCCTATATTCATTGTTTTTTTAACAATTGATTTTACACACCATGAGTTAATAATTTCACGATTTATGTATTTGTAAGAAAGCAAAGGGTGATTTTAACCGAACTAAGATCTCTTACTAGTTGTAAGATTCAATGTGCTCTTATCAGAGACAGCAAAATGTAGGGAAAAATGCATTTTAATGAGGTGACACGGCTTAACGGGATATTGCAGACAAGGTTTCCCGAGGCAGATCATCACTGGCCCCTCAGTTAGGTAGAACCAGTACAAAGCTCACATGGAGCGAGTTTTAGTTGAAGGCCTAAGTGTTCATCATGTGCCATAGCATGTCTTAGTGTGCGTTCACACTGCATAATGTGGAACTAGATGTCTGCTTCTAGAGGCTGGGAACTCAAATCCCTAGACGTTTCTTCAAGATTGCATCATCCTGTGAGGTGGTTTACACTGGCCCAAATGCCAAGAGCCTCTGCTCTGCCCTCAGCGGTGGGCAGCTTCCCCACCGTGCCATCCTGTGTCTGGTCCTCTCTTTGTCCCGGGCGTCAGTGCTTATTTCAACTTATGATGAAAGGAACATTTTTTTCCACTCACATAACATAAGACCTTTGTTTCCATAGCTTGGCTGGCTACTTCATTTGTAAGTGACAGGCAGTTTCCTCTAACTATTGCTCTTGAGTAGCTCAAGATGTTTCAACGCTATAGCATCCATTGAGATTTGCGTGAGCACACAGACCCCACAAAGCTTGAGGAAGCACAGAACGATTTCATAAAACTATTTCTAGCAATTAAGACCCAGAATTTAGAGAAATATAAGGTGCATACATACTTGAGTCAGAGTCCCAGGGCTTTCCCCTTTGCACGGGCGGCAAAACAGCATCTCTAAGCACCGCACTCCTCTCGCGCACAGTGGCGCTTTCCCGGACCCACCTCCTTCCTGTTCTAAGTTCTGGGAGCCATTGTTTGTGAAACTCTCTAGAGGCCCAGCAAAAACATTACTGGCTGGCTGGAAGAATGGGCCCAATATAGGCAGCTAATTTTCTTTCCATACACACCTTATTAAACAGGGTTTGCCCTATTTTCTATTTCGTTTTTGTATGTGTACAGTGTGTGTGTGTGTGTGTGTGTCTACTTTATTTGTTTATGATTACTTAATAGACTCTCTCTCTGGCCTGGAACTTGCAAGTATGGGACTGCTGAAGAATTAGCTCTAGGAATCTACCTGCTTCCACTTTCCCAGGGGACAAACTGCGACCTTGATGCTCACAAAGGAAACCATCCACCAGCAATGGCAAACTTCAGGCCAGGAAGAGACTGTTTCACCAACCAGGTAGGCAGACCTGAGCAATGACACCCGAGGCTTTCTGCTACCCTCCACACTTATCTGCCTATGTATGCACGCACACTGAGCACACATGTACGTCCACAACAAGTGCATACACACACACACATACACACCTTTAAAAAAATATCTTCTTAGCAGTTAAAATTAAAAACATTTTATTCATCAACATTTTATATGTAACATATTAAGTAATTAAATAGTCATCAAGCGCATGTTTAGATAGATGTAAGATAAAACAGTTACATATTAAAATATATAGGTCTGACTTGGACGAGGGATACTTAGGGCATTTTGGAGTCATCTTCCTCACCATGAAAATGCTGTAATGTTGCTGTGTGGAGCTTCAGGAACAATATACTATCATTTTAAAATGTTTAGTTTTATATTTCTCTTATAAAACATTTCAGCTGAATTCAGTCCCATAAGCCCAGCACCCAAAGACTGAGGCAGGGGAATCAACTACCTGCTACAGGGGTTAGCTTGGGCTATAAACTGAAATTTTTCCCTCAAATCCTTTTCCAAATCCAAAGAAGTAAAAACAAAGCAAAATAAAACAACCCACCTGAATATAACTCTCAGTTATCACTGCTGGGAGAGATTGAACTAAAGAGAGGAGAATAAAGTCAAAACTGGCTTAATTACAAACCGGTACTTTAAAAATCATTTTATTTTCATTTTGTAAGAATAAGATAATAATATCTTAAAGGATGTGAGTGCTTTGCCTGCATGCACGTATGTATATCATGTGTGTGTTTAACCCACAGAGGCCAGAAGGTGTCAGATTCTCTGGAGCTATAGTTACTGATGGTTGTGAGCTGCCATGTGAGTACCTGGGACAGCAAGTGCTCTTACCTGCCGGCTATCTCTCCAGGCCTGAAACCAATGCTTTCGGTTTTTTTCAACATAGTATTATTATATATTTATTGTCACTGTGTATTAATTCCAACTAGGTGAACAAATGGACTTTAATTTCAAGATGGGTGAACAGGGATATTGTCATAAGACTCAACAGTGACAAACACATCGCGTGCAAAGGAAGTGTTCAAATGCACACACATATTGAAGGTTGGGGCTTCAGTCAGGTTGTTCACACAGCTAGAGTGAAAGTCTGGCTTGTGCTCAGATTAAGCAGCCATTTTAGAGGCACTCAGTTCTACTGGTATGAGTCCTTCTGATGTGTTGGGTGCCAGGGGAGGGTTTTTCATTTTTTAAAAATAGGCAATCCCTTCCTAGTAGATGTGCACCGGCTTTAAGGATGAGAAACTGCTCTGATGGGTTAGGTATAACCACACAGACCAGTGATAGAGCCAATGGGTCCACTCAGACTTAGGAGTGTCTTGGGGTTCCTTTCCAGCGCTACCTTAATGCTACCTGGACACTATCTGAATAGAACAGAGGCCCTGACTGGAGTTGAGGCAGTTACACAAAAAACTAGAACCTCGGTTATAATAATAAAAAAAATAGATACCTACCCAGATGCCCGTGAGTGTTCGGGAGTGAGCTGACATAGACAGAAGGAATCAAGCTCCCTCTGGGGATGGGTGCAGAGTGGTAGCCTTTCTGAAGTCATGATAGAAGGTTGAGGGGACAATGGGGACATAAGGAAAAGTCAGGAAGTCTGGGTTGCAGGCTGCAGGCACAAAGTACAAATAGAGGGGAAGACAGGATAAACAACGGTGGTTGCCACATTGAAGGCTTCAGGTCCAAGGCAGAGTCTGTACGTGATTCTCTGTGTTGTGGCTCACCAGAAAGTTCCTGGGAGAGGAGGCTTGGAAGACTCATGACGAGGTGGCATCGAGTATCCAGCTTCCCACAGGCCAGCCAGCTTCCACCGAGATGCCACACAGGAGTCACTATCCTCAGTTAAGACTCAGCGTGCTAAAGCTTTGCCCAAGGCTATGAGAACTAACTCAAGGGCGGTAGTGCTTTGAAACCTTAGGACTTTGGTTCTGTGTAGTAGACTTCTGCTACTCAGGTACAGCCTGCTTAGCAGCCTCAAGCCAGGCTCTGAGGAGACTCAGAAGACCTGCACCCTTCCTCACCATGGCGAGGGGACCCTGTGTGCACAGTGATGTCTGCACAGCAGGACATTGTACAGGGCCACATCTTCGCTTTAATGATCTCTATAGAAACCACCTGAGTACCGCTGGGACGTTACGCCATTTCCTTTCATGAAGTGGGAGAGGGGGGACTTCACTCAGAAAAGGAGGCCAACCACCTGTCAGTGACACAGGGAGGCAAGTATTGTGTGGCCCTGGGTGCACCATCTAACTGTGGGGTTTTGGCTGTGATAACAGCTGTGAGAAGATCTTGTGTATGAAATCACCTTATTTCAGGAATAGGAAGAGAGAATGAAAGAAGGAAGAGGAAGAAGAGGAGGGAGGGGGAAAGGAAGAGGAAGGGAAGCTAGGAAAGAGAAGGAGGCAAGAGAGAGGAAGGAGGTATATAAAGAAAGCCCCAACCACATTCACAAATTAACACGACTGTTGGCTTGTTGAAAGCTAGGAAGAAGAACTGAGTAAAAATCCCATCACAGCAAGTCCTGGGGTCAGGAAACTTATTTCTGGGTTACAGGGCGCTTCTGAAAACACTGTGCTAGACAAGGAAGCAGGTGGAGTGCCCAGGGCCTGTGTGGTCCTGGCACAAAGCAGCACATCTGAGACTAGTAAACACACACGCACACACACACACACACACACACACACACACACACTTTAAAACTCATATAATAATTTAAAAAATGAAAACCAGTTGATTTAATGAAAAATTAGTATAGATTTTTAGCCTTGGAGGAGGGACAGGGACAGCTCCATAAAGAACAACTAATGGAACACTTGTTACCAATTTAGGGCACTTACTGAAGAAAATTAAGATACATTGATGGATTTTTAAAGCAAGAGACTCTTTAATCAGCCAAGGCCTGAGGTGGGTGGGTGGGGGGGCCTAAGGGGATGGGAGTTGGATGGGGTGCAGGGGTGGGTCGGGGACAACATTAAATGCTGAGGGGATTAGAGGCGACTTGTCTTTTGACATACATTTCCTGAGGATCTGTTTGCCAGGCATTGTGTTGAGGTTCTGGGGCTACAAAGTACATAAGCTACAGTGACTATCCTGTATTAGCCACCCTTCCAGCAGAGAAAAAAAAATCACAAATTATTTAAGTGCAGGGGAGAAAGTGAAAAGCAAACTAGAACAGCTGTGAACAGGGGAGAGGAGAACACAGGACGAGTCCACTCTATATGCAGAAGGTATTGAGAGAAGCTTCCAGATTAAGTAGTGCATAGATGCCGAACTTTGGCCTTTAAAGAATCAAGGACCTGGATCAAACCATCTGCTGAGACCATCTTCTGACACTTTGACTGTAATTGTTATGATGCAAAAACATTTTAATATACTTGGGACAGATTAAAAAAAAGAGACTGCGGGGACCATGTCCCCCCTCCAGTGTCACTTAACCATGATAA
This sequence comes from Acomys russatus, assembly GCF_903995435.1. NCBI lineage: Eukaryota > Metazoa > Chordata > Mammalia > Rodentia > Muridae > Acomys > Acomys russatus. The sequence continues at coordinate 14,303 of NW_026131844.1, read as the reverse complement.
ACAAACAAACAAAAAATCAAACAAAAACCAAAAACCAAAAAACAAAACAACCCCCCCCCCCCAAAAAAAAACAAAAATAAAGAAAAGAAAAAATATCCCTATGATTCCCTGTTGGGAGATGATCTGATGTGTTTTGATGGTAATTATTGTTTGCTGTCTCTGTGACCCAACTTTTAATTAATAAAAAGCCATCCCACCTGGCCTGGGCAGGGCAGAGGAGATAGAGGTGTGGCTAAGGTGAGGAGGGGGGCGGGGGAGGAATCCTGGGAAGAAGGAGAGAGAGACCAGAAGAAAGACCCGAGGAGGAGAGGAAGGCTGCCATGGGTTAGATGGAGGAGAAGCACATGGCTGGCTGGCATGGATGGAGAATCTGGCCCAGATGAAGAGCATTAGCAAGTATTTGGGATTATGGATGGGAGGTAGCTTGATAGAAGTTATTAGAAGCAGATGGCATGGGATTGAGACAGGATCCCATGCCTGCCCCACTATGGGAAGTAGTTTAGAGGATTGATATCTGCTCTGCCTCAGGTTAACTAAGGCTATTTTAAAATATAACAAGTGTCTGTGTCTTGATTGATTGCTAGCCGGTAATACTAACAATACTAATAATTTAAAAACAATAATTCCCAGTGGTTCTTATTCCAACAACCAGTACATTTATTGAAACATTAGTGTCAATTGACTTTTTGTTGATTTTTTTTTCCTTTTCTCTTTTGCTCCATGCTGACACAAATGTGTGAGGCGAATATAGATGAGCAGGGAACTTTCTCTCCTGCCTCATGACAATGCAGATGTTAGTGAAGGACCTAGGCAGGCAGGGCAAGCACTAGGGGACCTTAATGAAGGACCTAGGCAGGCAGAGCGAGCACTAGTAATGTGTCAACTATGCAGATACATTGTGCTCATGAATAACAAAACTTTCATTCTGTTGACCATTTAGAAAAAGCTGCCTTTTCATAAATTATACAGCTTTGGTATATGCTTTAAAAATCAAGTAAGACATACTGAGAAGGGGCCTGCTGTCTGACTCTACTAAGTAGCTGTCCCAAGTCAAGAATTAAAGTGTAATAGCAAAAAAAAAAAAAAAAAAAAAAAAAAAAACAACCCACATCTAATTTATTTTTATTTCTGCAAGTTCCTAAGGCTGAGCAAGACTCTTTGGGAAAATTTAAGAGGAATCAGTATTAGACATATTAGAAGATATAGATGGGGGAAACCCTTCAACTGTGTTACCAAACAGAACGGGCTGGAGAGCTGCCCCCGCCCCAGCATGATTTTAAGTGACCTCACACATCTGATACATACATGGAGCTTTTGGAGAGGTGTCACTGAGAGTGTAAGCACTGAGGTGGCTGAACTTCTGAAGGACATGTGCCTGTAATTGGCCTTTCGCGTTTCTGTCTTGTTAACAAGTATATAAATAAGAGAAGGCTTCAGTAATTGGCTCAGAGTTACTAATGAATTAATTAACTTCAGTCTATTTTACCTAACCTTTAATAATAAAAGTCCTTTTTTTTTCTTTTTCCTTTCTTTCTTTCTCCCCCCCCCCACCCCCCGTTTTGCAATAGGTCTGACAGACTGAAAAAACAGACATGCGGCCAAGCTCTTGAAAATTAATGAGAAACGAGGAAAAGAATCAATGTACACTCTGCTTGCGGGGAACTGACACAAAAAAGACACAATAAACCTGGGACAAACACAGTCAGTTTAAAAAATAGGTTAGAAAAAGTGGGCAAATTCAATTATAGAAGTAATTAGAAGATCCAGGGCAGGCTGCCTTTGGGACTGTGCCAGCAAACATGAATTAATATGAGTGAATAGGGAACCCATGTAGTAATTAAGAAGCAATCACCTATAGCAATGAGCACCTGAAAACGGGCCTAAAACCATTAATTCAGTGATCAAAAATATTTTTAGATGATTAATATGGCAAATTTATTTTAAAAGACCAATTTCTGGAAAGATATCAAGACAATGGCATACCGTTTGTTCCTCTGGCATTTATATAGCTAATTAAATTTTATAATTTGCAACAACAGTCATTATTATCTGAAAACAGTAAAGGCGATATTTTACCTCTCTCTCTAGCTGTAGTTCTAAAATCAATAAGTTAAACTCAGCTCCCACTGGCCTCCTGCAAGTGGCTAATCCTTTATTATTACTACATTATTTCAATGTGTATTTTTCTTATATGGCTGCGTTTCATAAACGTCAAACATCTGAATGAACAGGCATATCCTCAAAAGGTCTTACACGTTCTATACCTGGGCAGGAATTCCACACACTGTTTAATTTCAACACCATCAAATAAAAGCATTTAATGTACTATTTGTGCATCAAAGACGTTCTTCCTTGGTCAACAGAGGCCTGTTACTTCAGCAGACACCATTCCTCCCCTAAGAACACAAAGGCGCGCAGGGGCTCGGTGGAGAGCCCTTTAGAACACACAGAGGCTAATGGCTTCCAAAACAGGTGATTATCAGAGTCCCGGAGAGCAAGATGAGGGTCTGGCTGGTAGTAAATAACCTCGCGATATGAATTATTCTATTTCCACCGCTTTAAGAAAACGCATGTTTCATTGTGGATCAGGAAAGTCTTGAAAATGCTGTCTTTTGGGAAATAATAGGGGGCTACTAAGGCTGATCAGTCGAGCAGCAGGTGCTGTGCAGCACCTGCTAAGGCCTGGGGTGCTAAGGGAACCCCTGACCTGCAGCCGCACAGTATGTCATTTCTGCCTATGGGAGTTCCGGCTGCAAAACAAAACGTGTCTGTCCTGCTTTACGGATGGCAGATAGTCAGTTGCTCAGTTTTCTCTAAGATCACTTCTGGTTCCGAGGGGAGATGCTGTGAGGACCACTCACCAAAATCCGGCTGAAAACTGTTAGTATCACCTTTGCAGTCTACAAGGAGGCAGCTGACATATAGACCAGATGTTCTCAACTGGTGGGTCACAACCTGTCTGGGGTCATATGACCCTTTAGCAGAGGTCATCTGAGACCATCAGAAAACACAGGTGTTTACACTATGATTTATAACGGTAGCAAATTACAGTTATGATGTGGCAACAAAATAAATTTATGCTTGGAGGTTACCAGAACACAAAGAACACTGTACTAAAAGGACACAGCATTTGGAAGGTTGAGAACCACTGGTATAGACAAAACCAGAAAAGGAAAGCCATCTGCAAGCTACTGACCGAAGCTGATGTCACTGTGGCCATCCCGGCTCTCATTTCTAAAGACAACCTGGGTGTTCTGGGAGAGAAAACCGGCACAAAGTGGGTATGCACCAGGTCTCTTATTCCCTGAGTGTGCTTGAGGCTAACCAGCCAGCCTCACAGAGGACAGCAGCAGGCAGGCGCAGGGGCTCCCCAGAGGCGGGCGATTGGGAGCTAGTGAAGTGAGCAGAGCTTAGAGAGGTCTGAACAGGACCCACTTACCGTAAAATGTCAACGTGTCAACGAGGACAGGATGAGCGTGAGGCTGCCAAAAGCAACAGCACTGGCTGGAGAGAGTACCCCAGGCTCTGTGCAAGGGAGCAGAGAAGGCAGGCTCTCCTATCCGGAGGGAAGAAACTGATGGAGGAGATGCTCAGAAAAAAGCAGACGAAGGTTAGCTACCATAGCCACACCTGTAGCCCGGGGTAGGTCAGAGGGGATGTCCGAAGTTCAGGGCCAGCCTTGGCTACACAGGAAATTTGAAGAAAGCCTAAATTACATGAGGCGCCGCCATAAAACAAAGTACAGCAATACAACTGAAGGCAAAAACACAACAAAAGCAAAAAAGAAGAGACAATAAACCGTAAGTACTCAAAAGTAAAAACTCCCTCCTTCCCGCTACAACACCCTCCCCCTTGTTCATTCACAAAACAGTTTCTAAATTCCTTTTTACCACGTACTTAAGGTTAAAGAAGGGGCTGGGTGAGGGATGGAGGGAGTAGATTGGGGTGAGGGGTACCATTTTCTAAAATAGGTCAGACACAGACATAGTGCCCTGATATCTTAGCAACCTCCACCACCACCACAGCAACAACAACGGAAAATAACAATGACAACAACAACAACAACAACAACAACAACAACAACAACAACAACAACGTCATCTCTTTTAGCCCAGGCTGGCCTTGAACTCACTCTGTAGATGAGGACGACTGAATTCCTGATCCTCTAGCCTGTAGGGTGCTGGGATCACTGGTATGCGCCATCGTGACCCCACCATGTGTTTTTTTTTTCTCCTCTTTTGGTGATAGCGACACACTGTATAATCCAGCCTGGCCTCCAAACCACCATCCTCCTGCCTCAGCCTCCTGAGCACCAAGTTTCCAGGCACACACGGCTCCATCCTACGTTGACACGGCCCATTTCCAAGTTCTTACTCTAGAAGCAGGGTAGAGTGAGTGAGGGATGAAAGGTGTTGAAAGTCAGAAGAGATAAGCTTTGCTGGCCTTGTACCTGGGCCACAGGGGCCATGGGACAGGGGTCACACCTAGCTGGAATAATCACAGGCAGAGGGGAAGAAGTGGGGGTTCACCTGAAGGAAACTCGTTTTACCATAAGCCTGGGCCCTTCTTAAAATCAGTTATTTCCAGAAACAGCAAGTCTACAAGAACATCCATTGGGGTGTGTGTGTGTGTGTGTGTGTGTGTGTGTGTGTGTGTGTGTGTGTGTGTGTGTGTGTGAATGGTGACTGTGTATGCATAGGAGGGAGGAAGCTGGGAGGAAGTTCATAAAAAACGCTGAAGAGTTGTGAGAGAAAAGCTTGGGGGCATGTAAAAGAAAGGTTGGGGAGCAGTTAGAGGTCTGTGAGGGCTGGCGGACAAGGCACAAGGAAAGCTGGGGCCGTGTGTGAGAGGACATTTGGGAGAAGGGTGTGAGTGGGAAAAGATAGTGACAAAGAGAAAAAGAGAGTGAAAGTGAGGGAAGCTAGCTGGGGAAGTGTGAGGGAAGCTGGGGTGGGGGGGCAGGGGGAGTGTCTGAGGAGAAAACTGTAGGGGGGAGTGTGTGTGTGTGGGCGGGGAAAGGAGCTGGGAAGGGAATTGAAGCAGACTGAAGAAAGTGTCAGTGGAGAGCTCGGAGGGAGTTTGAGGGAGCAGGGAGTGTGGGACCGGAGCATAAGAGGAAAGCGTGGGGTTTCCTGGGATTTCTGATACATAGTTTCCAAATCATACACTTCTTTTTTAGTTAGGTTCTCTCTTCCCTGTCCCTGTCCCCCTTCTCTCTGAGATAGTGTCTCCCTGTGTAGCCCCGAATGGTCTAGAATTTGCTCTGTAGGCTGAGCTAGCGGTGACGTCACAGAGATCCACCTGCTTCTGCCTCCCAAGTGCTGAGATTAAAGGTGTACGCCACCACTTCCTGATTGCTCTTACTCCTAAACCCACTTCTGGTTTTAACTCACTTTCATATATAGGCTTTAGCTTTCGTCTGGTTGGAAAAGTAAGATGTCCTGATAGGTTTTATTTTTGTGTGCGCCTGTGCATGCCTGTGCACACATGTGCATGTGGGCCATGCTGTGCATAGGGAGGCCAGAGGATAGCTTATAGGAGGTCCCTTTCTACTATATAAATAGATCCAGGGGATCAAATTTAGGTCAGCAGGCTTGGCAGGAAGCACCTCCTTTTTCGATTAGGTAAGCATTAGGTATTTACTGATGACCAGATGTTCTGCCAGCCACAGTTTACTCCTCCCTCACACCTGGCTTGGCAAAGACGCATGGAGGAGAAGGTCACATTTCAACAGTTTCGTTCTGGAGCAGATGTGGCCGATGGGAACATGGCGACTGGACTGTTTAGTTTTTAAGGGCCTTTCACAGGGAGGCTAAAAAATGGCGATGCAGCTAAGGCACTACTCAGGCTTATCCACAAGTGGAGAGAAGTGTGACTAGCTTGGGTCAGAAGCCGCCTACATACAAGCCCGGCCTTGTTTTACCGGGTGTACAGAATGGGACGCTTTGTGTTTTCCACAAGCAGAGAAGTTGCCATCACGTCCTGAACACTAATTCATTCAATGGGATCCTTTGTAAGCGCTCTGCTGGGGACCAGGGGATTCGGTGATGATTAAAACATGAGTCCTGCCCTTAAGAAGAGTCCTCCCTCAAGAAGCAGATGAGTTAGATAAGTAAATCAATTATTATTAATACAGCTGGGATCAGATCTAGTGCTGATAAGCTGGAGCCGCGAGAGCACAGTGGAGGTGGGATGGTGGGGCCCCTGGATGCCAGAAGGGAGGTTGGAGGAACCAGAATTTAATTAGCTGAGGATGGGGACAAGGAAGTTAATACGAAAACTGCAGCTTGAGTCAGGGAAGATGTTTCCTGACTACAGAAAGGACAGTTGGCTTGGTATATAATGTGTCAAGCCACCCCTGAAGACCTGCAGAGAAGGCCCCCCTTGGCGTTTGCGGGTTCTTTGGTCATTTTGTTTTTCTGACTCCTCCTTTTTTCACCCAAGGTTTCCGGACAGAGCCAAAGAAGTCCGTCTAGTGGGCATTTCCAAACTGGAAACTGTTGGCATCCAGCATGCGCCATGGATGAGTCAGATGCCCAGCCGCTAAACATCCAGATGCGCATGCGCGGTACAGCAGGGACGGGATCATGGCACAGCCTATGAGTCTCACAAGGCTGCCAACGTGTATGAAACGATCTCGCTCCTTGCCAATGTTTTCTCGCATCCGAGGTTATAGTGTGGTACGGGCAGCTTGTCATGGAAACCCCAAAATGTTTTCTACCTCAGCAATGCCAAAAAAGCGAGCCACGGCAGTTCTCAGCAACACAGTCTGCATGGGGGCCAGGTCCGTGCACAATTCGATAAGGATTTCTGGTAGAGCCGCCTTCCCATGAAGTTTCTTGGCTGGCTGGCTGCTGCCTGACCTTCTGATGTCACTTTAAATCCCGCCCCCTCCCTCCCTGAGACATTTTGCCTAATCCTTTCTATCAGACCACGTCCCTCCCTCCCCAGGTTTCCTTAGAAGCTGGTACCGTTCCTTTGTGGCATTTATGTAAACCAAATTAAATATTGAACTACATGATCGACAGATTCTCTCTGCTCCTGCCAGTGGTGTGTTCGCCTCCTGAGGGCAGAAGCGAGGTTTCCAACTGGAATACCCATAGTGCCTAGCAGCATTTTGGCACACAGTAGGTATTTAATAAATGCTTTATAATGATCGGTTTACATCTTAATTTGACGGTGACTGAACCTCAATACAACTGACTGAAAGGGAGCTAAGCAAAAACAGACTTGTCATTGCCAAAAGTCTTTCAAAAGTCACGCTGGCTTTTAGGAGAATTCAAATGAGGGGCTCTGGTGTCTATTCCTAGTGGCCTTCTCAGTCTCCTCAGATGCCAGGTGTCTCAAAACAAATCCAGCCTCTTCCCATTCCAGCCTTGGGACTTGTCGTCTTATCAGGGCTGCCTTCATCACTAAGCTGTCAAATGCGGAGTATGTGGGATGGAGCTGGGAGAAGGCCTGGATCTGCCCGTGGGAGAGAGGAAGAGCTGCTGCATAGAGCTGCCCAGAGCAGGCATTGCTGTTACTAGAAGCTGCTGCCCACGATCACTTTCCCAGCTTAAGTTCTGATGCACAGCATTCTGGGAAACACAGCTTAATAAAAAAGCTGTCAAGGGTCACCTTGCAGGGCCTGGAGAGATGGCTCAGAGGTTAAGAGCACTGTCTGCTCTTCCAAAGGACCCAGGTTCAAGTCCCAGCACTCACATGGCAGCTCACAACTGTCTGCAGCTCCAGTTCCTGGTGATCTGACACCCTCACAACCAATGCACATTAAAAAAAAAAAAAAAAAAAAAAAGCCACCTTGCCTCTTAGGCATGGAGGACGTTGGAGGCAGGGCAGAGCCACAAGAAATAAGGCTGTTGTGAGCAAGAGAAGAGGAGGGAAAAGGAGAGGCAGCCATGTAGGAAAAGGAGTGAAAGAAAGGATCATGAAGAATGCGGGGTAACAGAATAACAGACACAGGCAATGGTCGGTGAACACACAAAGGCTTCACTGCTTTCTTGAGTTGGCCTAGAGCTGGTCCCATCTCAGGCTGCTCTTAGGTAACTAGAAATTTCTCCTTGAGACGTCTACAACAAATGGAACAGATGGCTGCAACCATTTTGGGTGGACGCCAGATCTCAATTACGCTACTGTATTCCAGGGCTTCGTGGACACACTTGGCCTCTGTTTGTATCTGACTCCTTCAGGCTGATTTCCATTTTGAGAAATGTTCTAAGGAGGCGTCCCTACCCGACTTTCAAAGTTTCACTGACACTTGGGTTTGGAGATGCATGTGTAGTTGAGTGCTCTGTCTATTCCAACTTTTTTTTTTTTTTTCTAAATCAAAGAAACTCCCAAAGTGTCAAATTGGTCATGAGAATAAGTGGTGACGCCTCAAAAGAGGACAAATGGCACACTGGTGTCGGCATAGTAGGGCTCTTCTCTGTGTCTGTGAATATAATGCCGGACACAGAACACAATTAGCATACTAATTCGATTCTCTACCTAAAGAATGGAAGATTCTTTTGACGTGGACAGCTGTCCGTGAATAGCTAGGATGACCCCTGGTCAATTTTCCATCTGTCTTAGGGTAAGAACTCCAGAATGAGGCCCACACTGGCCCTGAGATTTCAGACAGCGTCCTCTGTTCACGGTTTCATTGTGCCTCATCTGTGAAATGGGGGTGCAGCCAGAGCCTCTCTCATGCAGTGGGAATGAGGATCAGATGAGCGCCATGCCAGAGCCTCTCTCATGCAGTGGGAATGAGGATCAGATGAGCGCCATGCCATCAGAGACTCTGTACTTTACAAACCGTTTCCTTTTTTGCTCTTGTCTGTCATGCGGTTAAGAGTCTCATCTGAATATGCATATTCTTGGGTGGATTATGCTGGGATTTGGTTCCCATCTGGGCTGGGCTGGGGGTGGGGGTGGGGGTGGGGGCTGGGCTGGGGGTGGGGGTGGGATGGGATGGGAGGCTGGTGGGTGGAGGGTGAGGGGGTGGACAGTGGCCTTGCTGGGTAGATCCTGAGACCTATGGGATTGAATATATTGTGAGCTTGTATGTGTGTGTACGTGTGTGTGTGTACGTGTGTGTGTGTGTACGTGTGTGTGTGTGTGTGTAGGCCAGCGGTTGATGTCAAGTGTCTTCCTGGATTTCTCTCCACCTTATTATTGATTAAAACAGTTCCCTTGGGTATGTGCATGACCTCTGTGTGGGTACACAGGCCACATTGTACCTATGGAGGTCAGAGAACTTGAGGGAATCAGTTCTCTCTCTCCACCATGCAGATTCCAGAGATGCAACTTGATGCTTTGAGTTTGGCACTGGTACCTTTACTGAACCACTTGGCCAGCCTCACTTAATTTAACTTAATTAATTGATTAACTAACTAACTAATTAATTTATTGAGACCAGGTTTGTATACATGACCTGGAACTCTCTATGTACACCAAGCTGGCCTCAAACTCATAGAGATCTGCTTGCTTCTGCCTCCCAAGTGCTGGATTAAAGGCCTGTGCCACCACATTCATTCCTCCTCTTACTTTATTTTTTGAGACGAGGTCTCTCTCTGAACCTAGAGTTCTTTCTCCCCTGTCTCTGTTTGTCTGTCTCTGTCTCTGTCTGTCTCTGTGTCTCTGTCTCTGTCTCTCTCTCTCTGTCTGTCTTTCTCTGTTTCTTCCTCTCTAACAAGAGTTCTGAAACTATGGAGAGGCTGCAGCTTTGTCTTTCGTTTGGCTTGTTCAAGGACCAAGGCCCATAAGCAAGGAGTGGAGACCGTCTGGGAATGTTCGGTTGACAAACTGACAGCACATGGACATAACTTATGTCATATAACCTGAGCTCTCTTCCTTTCCAATCCTCTGCCACCCTTTATCCTTTCTTTGGACCTGTGGCTCTGTCTACCTTAGGTGTGGCTGACAGTAGAGTTCAGAATATATTGGTGAGTGAGTTTATCCTCAGAGTTCTGGACTTAATAAATTTAGCTGCACTCTGAATGTTGGACTTTGAAAAGCATTGTGAGAAAATGGTTGCATTTTGAATGCAAAAAAATTTAAAAATAGGTATGTTTTCAGTGTAAGTCCAAATTAACGCACACCAATGGCACAATTAGTAAAACAACAAGATTTCTCATGATTGTACAATGACGTTCATCTGGTAACAACCCTATGGCACCACAGTCATGTGACTCTTTGGCATTCACTTTAACCCACACAGTTAACTTGCAGTGTACCAGCACTGTGGCTCCCTGGAGACTCAGGATGGAAGGACAGCTTTTAGTGGAGGACACCCTGTGGAGAGCCAGAGGACTGCTCATAGGTGCCCCAGCTCACACCTCAGGACAGCTCCAGGAACTCAAGACTTGCTGTGATTATGATCTCTGTAAGCTTGGCCTCCTATTTCACTTTCTTTACTTTTTGTATTTTTGTTTGTTTGCTTCTTTGTTTTCAAGACAGGATCTCATTATGTAGCCTTGGCTGCCCTGGACTCAATTTTTGTAGATCAGGTTGATCTTGAACTCACAGCAATCCACCTGCCTCTGCCTCCTAAATGCTGGGGTTACAGGTGTGCGCCACGACACCCAGCCAATTTTACTTCTTTTTACTATTATTTTAAAAAAATAATAATGCCCTCTCTTATTGATTTCTTCTAAGTAGTTACTTCCTTCTTGCTATGTATGTTTTCCTTTTTAACAAAATTATTAATTTATTATTATTATTTTGGCTTTTTGAGATAGGGTCTCACTGTGTATCTCTGGCTGTTCTGGACCTCACTATGTAGACCAGGCTAACCTCAAACTCAGAGATCCGTCTGCCTTTGCCTCACAAATACTGGGATTAAAGGCATGCAGCCCATGCCCAGCTTTGATTTATTTCTATTTTATGTGTATGAGTGCTTTGTCTGTATGTTTGTATGTATGTGCACTGTGTGCCTTTAGAGGTCAGAAGAGGGCTGTTGCTCTCACCCACTCGAAGTGGAGTTATGGATGGCTGTAAAATGCCTTGTAGGTACTTGGCAACCAAACCTCTGCAAGAGGAGCAAGTGCTCCTAACCACTGGGCTATCTTTCAAGCCCCAAAGTTTTGTGTCTGTCTGTCTGTCTGTCTGTTGTCTGTCTGTCTCTGTGTTCATTTAATTTCATGAAGTTGGTCTTATCATTGAGCTTGCAAGAAACATGAAATACCGTGAAGTTCCTGGTGTTTGGGTGACTGTTAAGGGTCAGTCACAGCAAATTCAAGGTCAACCTTGAAATCATGATGCTGCTGTTGCTCATTTATCCCCAATGTGTTGTCATGTTGGGAGAATGTGTTGGAGTTAAGTCACCCTGGGGGGACTGTGCCTGCCACAGGTGTCCCCAAGGAAGAGAAATCTTGAAGTCATGTAAAAACCAACCTCAAATGGAAGAAGTTTCTCCTCCAAGCTAGTATAATACCATCAGTGCATACTCACAGGGAGATCAAGGGAGCCTCGAAAAGGGCTTCCTGTGTTCTGTTACTGTGGGAGCAGAAAGGACCTTAGTTTTCTTAAATGGGAGAATGGAGCTGACATGTCACATGTTATGCTATACCTGACCTCAAAATGGAAAAGAAGGTCCTAAATAAAATTTCATCTTCTATCACCAAAAATCAGTTCACAACATGTTCACATGAACTTACACACACACACACACACACACAACAAAAACAAAACCAAAAAAACAGAGAGAGAGAGAGAGAGCATGCCTGGCTTCTCTGGTCCTTGTGAGCTAAGCTGCCATCATGGTAATGTCTTGTGTGAAGTCACAGGCTTTCACTTGGCAGTCTTCATTAGTTATCTTGGCTTGCTAGTGAAATACAAAAGAGGGGCTATTGGTTGGGGCAGTTTAACCTTACCAGTAGTGCTCCCCCCCCCCCCAATTCCTAAGCAGGACAGCAGTTGGGAGATTATCGCCAACCTTCAACTAATGGCCGTAGCTGTTGGCGGCGGTTGCCATGGCGATGAACAATGTTTGGAAGTTTCCTGACAAATGTTTTCAAAGTAGGGGCTGTGAAAGAGGAACAGGCTACTTCTTAACAAAAACAAGAACAGAAAGACGGACGACAGTTTGAATCTAATTTGTGAGAATTTGTTCTTAAGAAATTTTTAAATGTAAATAAAGAGATATTTATACAAACCTAGTATTTTCAAATTAAAGTCACCTGGAATCTGCTCTGTATTTTCTGAGGTACACTTTTAATTTCAAAATTCTGATTTATTAGTGGGAGTGGAGGCTTAGTGTTTTGAGCTAAAGTGAGTCAAGATCTTATTTTGTTATTTTGTAATATAATAGATGTAGCGTGGCAAATCCACTTAAGGTGTAGGGTATGTGGGGTGTTTAATACCTATATGTTGTGTGTGTATGTGTGCATACATGAATGAATTCCTCGTTGTCATAGTGAGGGTGGTAAAATGTCTCCCTTAAGAGTTCAAGCCATAGTGTGATCGGTGGCCTGTTAAGACACGTATAATTTAATGCTGTTGGCAGCGATGAGTTTCAGAAACTGAGTAAGTGTTAGCCCCGTGTGACTCACTTACCAAGAGAAGATCTGGGCTAGAGGGATGCTCAGTGGGTAAAGCACTTACCACACAAGCATGGGGACTTGGGTTCGAGTCTCCAGCATCAAACACAGATGCCCAGGCATGGCAGATCCCCCTGTAATCCTAGCACTAGGTAGGGAGAGACAAGAAGACCATCGGGGCTTACTGGCCAGTCAGTCTTGCTTCTTCACTGAAAGCCCAGGCTCAATTAGAAAACTTGTCTCAAAAAGGAGTAAAGTGATAGACCAAGATGCCCATCCAACCTTTGACTTCCATAGGTGTACATACCTACACACTGCAAAACACAACACAATTAAAAAAAAAATCAGGGATGCTGTGGTGGAGCGACCCTGTGCTGAATCCCACCCATCTCTGGCTCTGTATCTTTTCATCTGTGAGTTGTAGGGCCTTCGTTCTGGGGGCAGGGGTGACACTCCTGGCCAGTGGCTGATGGATTTGTTACCTTTCCCGGAGCTTTTGTGCCACTAGAGCCAGCTTCAACAGTCTGGTAAAGTTTCCCAACCTCCAGTGGCCTCGTCCCTGAACTGGCTCCAGCTCCCCAGAGCTGCAGGAGGGGTTGCTAAAAAAAAGCAGCAGCTTTGTGGACAGTGATGTGGACGGCAGATAACTCCAGCTGTCATTACAGAATCATCCGGAGAAGGGGCCGGTCAAGTAGGGCTTACAGTCCACTTGAGCTCTTCTGATTGTAAAAACCAGCCATTTTTCAATTTAAATAATTTAAGGACCCCAGCGCCCTATACTCTCAGGCTCATTTAGCCTCTTATTAGCTCATAGTTTCTCTAGTTCATGAGGTGGAAAGGAAGATGCTGTTAATTCATAACAATGGGTAACATAAACAAACAAACAAACAAACAAACAAAAAAAGCAAAAATCAAAAAAGACAAAACACAGCAAAACCCAGCCCATGCAAAGGCAAAGAGAAGACAGAATAGGAATCTATACAAATAACCATAATTGATTTAAAAAGTTAATTAAAGAGAAAAAAAAAAAAAAAAAAAAAAAAAAAGAAGCCAGCCCATTGAGGTCCAGCATGTATCAATAGTTAGATGACACAGGAGACTAGATTAGAAAATTGATCTAAGCTAACTAGGATGGAAACAGACAGAGCCCCTGGTTTTACCTTGAGTATCCCAAATTCTTTCCCAGGACTTTCCCTCATATTTCCCATCTAACAATGTCCATGGGTAGAAACACTGAGATAAATAAGAAGGAGCAAGCAAACAAAATCAGGTCACAATATCCAAAGGAGGTAGGATGGTTCGGAGACTTCCCTTTGACTCCTCCATGACAGCAAAGGCAGACACTACAGTGGACACAGGGACTCTTGACAGCAAAGGCAGATATTACAGTGGACACAGGGACTCTGTGACAGAAAAGGCAGACACTACAGTGGACACAGGGACTCTTGACAGCAAAGGCAGACACTATAGTGGACACAGGGACTCCGTGACAGCAAAGGAGACACTACAGTGGACACAGGGACTCTTGACAGCAAAGGCAGACATTACAGTGGACACAGGGACTCTGTAACAGCAAAGGCAGACACTACAGTGGACACAGGGACTCCTGACAGCAAAGGCAGCAGACACTACAGTGGACACAGGGACTCCGTGACAGCAAAGGCAGTCACTATAGTGGACACAGGGACTCTTGATAGCAAAGGCACATGCTACAGTAGACACAGGGACTTTGACAGCAAAGGCAGATGCTACAGTGGACATAGGGACTCTGACAGCAAAGGCAGA
>NW_026131843.1:12500-38511 GCF_903995435.1 Acomys russatus | reverse complement strand
TCTACAACAGAGAAGCCCCGTCTCAAACAAAGCGAAACAAAAAACACTACACACACAACAACAACAACAACAAAACAATACACACACAGATATAGACATCATTTAAAAGGGAAGACATGAAATATGGATTTACAGAGAGAGACAGAGAGACAGAGAGAGAAGTAAAAGTAAAAAAACAAAACAGCAACAACAACAACAAAAACAAAAACAAAACCTTAGGGTCAGGGAGACCCTAAGGCAGAGCAGCAACAAATTGATCACTTTATTTTTCATTATATTAGTTGTAATTAAAACCTGACATAAGACTACCAGGCCTCTAATCCCAGCACTTGGGAGGCAAAGGCAAGAGGATCGCTGTGCGTTGGAGGCCAGCCTGGTCTCCAAAGCAAGTCCAGGACAGGCAAGGCTACATGAGAAACCCTGTCTGGAAACAAACAAGCAAAGAAAGAAAAAAAAAACCCTACAATTTCTTTAACCCCAAGGAAAGTTCTAGTTCCAAACTAGGTCAGTATACATGATTTCCAAGAGAGAGAGAGACAGTAATACGTAGAGAGACACTGTCTCCAAAATAAGTTAGTAGATAAGTAAGTAAGCAAGCAAGCAAATACATAGGTGATATATAGATAGACAGACAGACAGACAGACAAATGGAGACCAATCCTCATAGTTCCCTCATTTGATCACGGTAGAGTCAGGCAGCCTGGTCTAGGTAGTGCTGGCTAGAATGTTTATTAATAATTAGTACGGCTTCTATGTATTAGTAATGCAGCAGTAACTCTTTAACCAGTCCACAAAATCAGTTTGATTCTATACCCAGCACTACAGAGAGAGAGAGAGACAGAGAGAGAGAGAGAGAGAGAGAGAGAGAGAGAGAGAGAGAGAGAGACCTTGAATCAAAGAAATAACTGAAAGCCAGGGGGTGGTGGCGAAGGGCTTTCTTTAATCCCAGGAGAGGCAGGCAGATCGCTGTGAGTTTAAGGCCAGCCTAGTCTACAAAGTGAGTCCAGGACAGCCAGGCCTACACAGAATCCCTGTCTCAAGAGACAGAAACAACGACAAAAAAATAAAAAAATAAAAAGCCGAAGAGATGAGTACAAAATGAATGAATGAATGAATGAATGAATAACAGCACGAACATAATTCATGTGTGATAAAACAGGGGCCACACAAGATGAAAGAAAGAAGGAAAGAATTAAGTATCTCAGCAACAGCTATCAATAGGACTTCATGGATGTCAGATGGGAGACAGAGAGAGGCAGATATGCTGTGAATAGTGAACGCTGGGGCTGGAGAGATGGCTCAGAGGTTAAGGACACTGATTGCTCCGCCAGAGGTTCTGAGTTCAATGCCCAGCAACTACATGAACAGTGGCTCACAACCACCTATAATGCGATCTGATGCCTTCTTCTGGCCTGCCGGTGTATGTACATGCAGGCAGAGCACGGTATACGTAATAGTCAAGAAATGTTCAAAAAGAAAAAAACAAAACTAAACAAAACAAAACAAAAAAACCCCCAGTGAATTCTGAGACAATAAAGGCTACATGAAGAGACTGGCACCATCTGTTAAAACAAAACAAAGCAAAGCAAAACCCAGCTGGGCGTGGTGGTGGCACACACCTTTAATCCCATCACTCACTGCCCAGGCAGGGGCAGGCAGATCACTGTGAGTTTGAGGCCAGACTGGTCTACAAAGTGATTCCAGGACAGCCAAGGCTACTACTCAGAGAAATCCTGTCAGGGAAGGGGAAAGGGGGGGGAGGGGGAACCAAAAACCAAATGAGCGTTTCCCTGTGACACCTGAAAATGGATGACTTTCCACATCGGCCGCGGGAGGCCTCTCCACCTCCAAGGAGAAACTAAGGTTTCACTGGAAGGTAATTAAGAGATAAGAAGTTCAGTCACCCACCCTTTCTGACACAAGGTCAAAGGCTGAGGTAGGAGTGATGACCTTGAACTAACTTCGGGTTCTTTTTCACTCAACCCGAGCAGATCTTGAATTCGAGCCCATCTGGGGCGGCCCACGGCTCTCATCCCAGCACTTGCGGGCCAGAGGCTGGTGGGTCGCTCCGAATTGGAGGAGAGCCTGGCATCCAGAGAGGGTTCTGAGAAAGCCGCGGCATATGATGTATGCCCCTGCGTGCCTGCACCAAATCTGACTCTAAACGTGAAGCCCTTCACTGCGAGGAAAAGACTAACCAAAGCAAAATGGCAGACTGGTCTGCAGAGCAAGCTGCGCGACACCCAGGGCTTTTGCATCAAAGTGCTAACCCTGAAAACAAGCAAACACCTAAACACAAAATTCCAGCCCTTGGGAGGCGGAGGCAAGAGAACCTCTGAGTCTGTGTCCAGTTTGATCTACCGAGTGACTTCCAGGACAGCCACGACTACACAGAGGGACCCTTGACTTCACAAAAAACAAAACAGAAATGCAACAATTAGCCGGGCTTGGTGGCGCGCGCCCGCCCGCCCGCCATTCATCCCAGCGCTCGGGAGGCAGAGGCAGGCAGGCTGGCTAAGCGCTGTGAATTCCAGGCAGGCCAGCCTGGTCTACAGAGTGAGTCTGGGGCAGCCAAGGCCACACAGAGAGACCCTGTCTCGAACCCCTCCCACCCAAAAAGCTAAACAATTCCAACATTTGGCAGGCAGAAGACAGTGAATCGCTCAGGGTGAGTTCTACCTGCTCTAACAGAGTGAGTTCCAAGATGGCCAGGACTACTAGACAGAGACACCCTTGACTGCTGCACAGAAACAAAACAAAACAAAACGAACTTCCAACGCTGCAAATCCAGAGACAGGACAATCTCTGTTTCCGGCCCACACTGGTCTACAGAGAAAGTTGCATGACAGTCATGGCTATTACAAGCAAACCCTGACTGAAAAACAAAGTAACTAGCTAGCTAACTAGCTAACTAGCTAGCTAGCCAGCTAGCTAGATAAATAAAGAAATAACAACCTATGTGGAACCAAAACCCAAAGCTTGTTTGGTTTGCTTTTCGTGAGACAGGGTTTCTCTGTGTAGCCTTCATTTATTTATCTTATAAGGTAAATATTTAATTATTTTGGACAAGTATTTAATTCTTTACTCAACTACTTAGAAGCGATAAACTAGTCTCCATATGCCATGTAACCTTGGAAATCACTAACTGGATGAGGCCTGCCTCCAGCTCACAGAGTTTCACCTGCCTCTACCTTCAGAGCTATGGGATTAAAGACATGCAGGACCACACAGAGCTGGCTTCTTTAAGTTCTGGTTTCAGAACTTTAACCCAATGTGCATGTGACAAATTATAGTGCAGCTTCTGCTGATCTGCACAGTCCCCCTTGCTCCATGAACAGACAAGCCACATAAAGGTTTTAACTGGCTGTCTTAAAACAAATCAAACAACAACAAGAAAAAAGAATTAAGAGCTGGATTTGTCTTCCCTGTTCTCTCTGTTTACCATCCCTCTAGATGGCAGGGACATAAATCCAACTCACACACACACGTGTGTGTGTGTGTGTGTGTGTGTGTGTGTGAGAGAGAGAGAGAGAGAGAGAGAGAGAGAGAGAGAGAGAGAGAAACAGAGAGAGAGAGAGAGAGAGAGAGAGAGAGAGAGAAAGAATTGTGTGAGGAGGCTCTCTCTCCTGATCTAGAAAGTATACCCTTTCAATAAAAAGGAGAAGAAAAAAATAAAATAAAAAACCAACCAACCAACCAACAAATAAAAAAAAAAAAAAAAAAAAACACCACTCCAAGCAGTCATTTGTTTTGGAATATAATTTATAGGGGAAAGAAATGTGTGGGTTCACATACAGGCTCAAACATAAACAGGAGACCACAGAGACCAAAAGGCAGAGCAGCCAATGCCTGTTCTTATCGTTCAGGGTACTATTTATGTGAAATGGGTTGGGGTCCTTCCTAGTCCCCTCTAGCATGACCAAGAAGTGACTGACTTGAGCTGACATCAAGAAGCAGTCCATTTCTGGAAGAGGAAAGAAAGGGGTGCTGGGAGTGAGGTAGGTAGGAAGGAAAGATGGAAGAAGGGGGTCAAAAACCAATCTCAGCACGTCGGAGGCGGTGGTCATAGCTAGAGACTGTGACTGATCACTCAGCTGAGGTTTAATTTTTAACACCAGTGGGCACGAGCGCGCGCGGGTGCACACACACACACACACACACACACACACACATACACACACACGATGAAACAAGAAAAGCTCCAATGAGTGCAGTTACGAAGGCAGAATCGGTTGTTTTGTTATTTCTCTTTAAAGACGTGTGTGTGTTCGCATGCACGCTGGAGTGTATAAGTCTTAAAAGAATCACATATCTACACTTTAACAAACCATTTCTAGTGTAGATTCTCGAGGTCCACATCTACCCACGGAACACGCCAGATTTCCATTGAGCCCTATCTCGCTGTCGTAAAAATGAGACCGACCACAAAAGCAACACCAGACCTCCCTCTCAGCTGGGTCCCTTCATTTTGTTTTTCTCTCTTTCTGTCTTAGATTGATTTCTGGATTAAGTGTGGAGTGTTCTGCTCGCATCTCAGGACCTTTGGAAGAGCAGCCAGTGCTTTTAATCCCTGAGGCATTTTTTTACTTTTATTTCACATTATTTTATTTATTTTTGTGGTTGTTCGAGACAGGGTTTCTCTGTGTAACAGCTCTGGCTGTCCTGAAGCGCACGCCTGCCTCTGCCTCCCAAGTTCTGAGATAACAGGCATGCGCCACCCACCACCGCCCGGCGGCTCCATTTCATTTTGCGTGACGCTCTCTTTGGTTTCAATGCTGAGAGTGTAATTTATGAGAACAACACACTATCATCCGGACGCTGGGGTGCTCGCTGGAGGATGCCATCGCAAGGGCAAAGTTGGCCCCGCCCCTCCAGTCCTGGCACCCGCCATGGCGGAGGTGGGCGGGGCTCTCCCTCTCCACCGGGTCGGTGTGACAGCCAAGCTTTCGTGTTTTGTTTTGTTTGTTTTGTTTTGTTTTGTTTTGTTTCGGTCTCCCACCACCGCCACCACCACCACACCCTCCGCCCCGAGACAGGGTTTCTCTGTGTAGCGTTGGCTGTCCAGTCCTGGACTCCCTTTGTAGACCAGGCTGGCCTTAAACTCACAGCGACCTGCCTGCCTCTGCCTCCCGAGTGCTGGGATTAAAGGAAGGCGTGCACCACCACGCCATGCCTGGCTTTGTTTTTGGCTTTGTTTTCCTTTGCCTTTAATCCCAGCACTTGGGAGACACAGAGGCGAGAGGATCACTGTGAGTTGGAGGCCAGCCTGCCTGGTCTCCAAAGCAAGTCCAGGACAGGCAAGGCTACATAAGAAACCTTGTCTGGAAACAAACAAACAATTTCTTTAACCCAAGAAAAGTTCTAGTTCCAAACTAGGTCAGTATACACAGTGCTTTTCAAGACAGACAGGAATACATAGATAGATAGATACATAGATAGATAGATAGATAGATAGGTGGGCTGGAGAGATGGCTTAGAAGTTAAGAGCACTGCTTGCTCTTCCAAAGGTCCCGAGTTCAATTCCCAGCAACCACACGGTGGCTCACAACCATCTGGAATGAGATCTGGTTCTCCCTTCTGGTGTACAGAAAAGAATAAAATAAAATAAAAGAAAATAAAAATAGATAGATAGGTAATTATAGACTCACAGACACCCAGACAGACAAATGGAGACCAATCCTCATAGTTCCCTCATTTGATCACGGCAGAGTCAGGCAGGCAGCCTGTTCTAGGTAGTGCAGCAGTGACTCTTTAAACAGTCCACAAAAACAGTATGATTCTATACCCAGCTCTATATATAGAGAGAGAGATCTTGACTCAAAGAAATGACTGAAAGCCAGTTGGTGGTCATGCATACCTTCCTTTAATCCCAACACTCGGGAAGCAGACGCAGGTGGACTGCTATGAGTCAGTTCAAGGCCAGGCTGGTCTACAAAGTGAGTCTAGGACAGCCAAGGCTAAACAGAGAAACCCTATCTAGAAAAAAGAAAACCAAAACAACAACAACAACAAAAAAAAAACAACTGAAGAGATTAATACAAAACTAAAACATAAATGAATGAATAAATAAATAAAATCACAAACGTAATTCATGTGTGATAAAAGATGGGTCACAGAAGCCCAGATGAAAGAAAGAAGGAAAGAAAGGAAGGAAAGAGGAAAGAAAGAAGGAAGAATTAAATATTAAATATCACAGACTGCGGGCACAAAAGTACATGAGGCGGGGTGGGGGGGGGCACGGCAGGTGGTGGAGAAGAAAGCAGCTCCAAGACAGGCCCTTAGTGTCCTGCCTCTGTGTTCCATGAACACTAAAATCTCTTACAATTCAGTGAATCTCAAAAAGAAAAAAAAAGAAAAAAGAAAAAGAAAAAAAAAAGAAAAAAGAGGATATGAAAGGAAAAAAATTCCCATCTATACACGGATACAACCAGTCACTACCTTCTGATTTGTTTGATTCTTCAAGATTTCTGTATGTGCACTGATGTGAGGTCAGGCACCTTTATGCTTATGTGTACCATGGTCTGACTTAGAAGTCAGAGATCTGCCTTCCCAGTGCATGGATTAAAGAAATGAACCACCAGGGCCAATTTGGTTTCTTGAATTTTGTAATTTTCATTTTTTTATACTGTTTATCAATCACATATTCCTTCTTTTGTGTGTCTCCATCTTATTTTCAAAATCCCCCCCCTCTCTGAGAGGGGAAATGTGTGTGTGTGTGTGTGTGTGTGTGTGTCTGTGTGTGTGTGTCTGTGTGTGTGTTCCTTTGTCTCTCTTCCCCATCCCCCACCATGTGGAATGTGCAAGTCAAAGTTCAAACAAAGCCTGGCTCTTGACAACACCATAATGAAGCCCTCATGTGGACGGGCAACTGTCATGGAGTCTGACCACACCGATATGGAAGCAGCAGCCCTCTCTGTCTCTTTGTTTTGTTTTGTTTCTTGGAAGAGGTTTTTTTCTGTGTAGAGTTGGCTGTCCTGGACTCACTTTGTAGACCAGGCTGGCCTGGAACTCACAGCAATCTGCCTGCCTCTGCCTCCTAATTGCTGGGATTAATGGCGTGTGCCACCATGCCCGGCTAAATATTTAATTCTTTACTCAACTATTTTAAAAGGATAAACTACTCCTTTATTTAGTGTAGTCTCCTTACTATACTAATACATAAATACATAGATGTTAGATACATACATACATACATACATACATACATACATACATACACACATAGATAGATAGATAGATAGATAGATAGATAGATAGATAGATAATAGACACACAGACAGACAAATGGAGACCAATCCTCATAGTTCCCTCATTTGATCACAGTAGAGTCAGGCAGCCTGGTCTAGGTACTGCCGGCTACTTACTAATGTTTATTAGTCATCAGTCAGTAGTAATTCTATTTATTAGCAATGCAGTAGTGACTCTTTAATCAGCCCAGAAAATCAGTGTGATTCTATACCCAGCACGAGAGAGAGAAAGGGAGGGAGGGAGGGAGGGAGGGAGAGAGAGAGAGAGAGAGAGAGAGAGAGAGAGAGAGAGAGAGAGAGATCTTGACTCAAAGAAATAATTGAAAGCCAGGCTGTGGTGGCACATGGCTTTCTTTAACCCCAGCACTCGGTAAGCAGAGGCAGGCGTATCACTGTGAGTTCGAGGCCAGCCTGGTCTAAAAAGTGAATCCAGGACAGCCAACTCTACACATACACCCTGTCTAAAAAAAGTATAAACAAAAGAAAACAAAAAAAGAAATAACTGAAGACATGAATACAAAATATATACATGAATGAATGAACAAACAAACAAATAAATAAATAAATACATGAGCATAACTCATGTGTGATAAAACAGGGGCTACACAAGCCCAAATGAAAGAAAGAAAGAAAGAAAGAAAGAAAGAAAGAAAGAAAGAAAGAAAGAATGAACTAAGTATCTCAGCAATAGATATCAATAGGGCTTTAGGGATGTCAGATGGGAGACAGAGAGAGGCAGATATGCTGTGAATAGTGAACTCTGGGGCTGGAGAGATGGCTCAGAGGTTAAGGGCACTGACTGCCCCTCCAGAGTTCAATGCCCAGCAACAATATGAATGGTGGCTCACAACCATCTATAATATCTATAATGTGATCTGATGCCTTCTTCTGGCCTGCCGGTGTATGTACATGCAGGCAGAGCACTGTATACATAATAGTCAAGAAATCTTCAAAAAGAAGAAAAAAACCCAGACACAATACAGGCTATATAAAGATAATAGCACCATCTGTTAAAACAAAACAAAGCAAAGCCCAGCTGGGCGTGGTGGTGGCACACACCTTTAATCCCAGCATTCGCTGCCCAGGCAGGGGCAGGCAGATCACTGTGAGTTTGAGGCCAGACTGGTCTACAAAGTGATTCCAGTACTACTGCCCAAAGAAAGCCTGTCGGGGAAGGGGGAGGGGGAAACAAAAACCAAATGAGCGTTTCCCTGTGACACCTGAAAATGGATGACTTTGCACATCGGCCGCGGGAGGCCTCTCCATCTCCAAGGAGAAACTAAGGTTTCACTGGAAGGTAATTAAGAGATAAGAAGTTCAGTCACCCACCCTTTCTGACACAAGGTCAAAGGCTGAGGGAGGAGTGATGACCTTGATCTAACTTCGGGTTCTTTTTCACTCAACCCGAGCAGATATTGAATTCGAGCCCATCTGGGGCGGCCCCAGCTCTCATCCCAGCACTTGGGGGCCAGAGGCTGGTGGGTCGCTCCGAATTGGAGGAGAGCCTGGCATGCAGAGAGGGTTCTGAGAAAGCCGCGGCATATGATGTATGTCCCTGCGTGCCTCGACCAAATCTGACTCTAAACGTGAAGCCTTTCACTGCACAGAAAAGACACACCCAAGCAAAATGGCAGACTGGTCTGCAGAGCAAGCTGCGCGACAGCCAGGGCTTTTCCATCGAAACGCTACCCCTGAAAACAAGCAAACACCTAAACACAAAATTCCAGCCCTTGGGAGGCAGAGGCAAGTAAACCTCTGAGTCTGTGTCCAGTTTTGTCAACCGAGTGACTTCCAGGACAGCAACCACTACACAGAGGGACCCTTGACTTCACAGAAAACAGAAAAACAAAGCAGAAATGCAACAAATAGCCGGGCTTGGTGGCGCGCGCCCGCCCGCATGCCCGCATGCCATTCATCCCAGCGCTCGGGCGGCAGAGGCAGGCAGGCTGGCTAAGCGCTGTGAATTCCAGGCAGGCCAGCCTGGTCTACAGAGTGAGTCTGGGGCAGCCAAGGCCACACAGAGAGACCCTGTCTCGAACCCCTCCCACCCAAAAAGCAAAACAATTCCAACATTTGGCAGGCAGAAGACAGTGAATCGCTCAGTGCGAGTTCTGCCTGCTCTACAGAGTGAGTTCCAAGATGGCCAGGACTACTAGACAGAGAAACCCTTGACTGCTGCACAGAAACAAAACAAAACAAAACGAACTTCCAATGCTGCAAATCCAGAGACAGGACAATCTCTGTTTCCGGCCCACACTGGTCTACAGAGAAAGTTGCATGACAGTCATGGCTATTACAAGCAAACCCTGACTGAAAAACAAATGAACTAGCTAGCTGGCTAGATAGCTAGCCAGCTAGCTGAATGAATAAAGAAATAACAACCTATGTGGAACCAAAACCCAAAGCTTGTTTGGTTTGCTTTCCGTGAGACAGGGTTTCTCTGTGTAGCCTTCATTTATTTATCTTATAAGGTAAATATTTAATTCTTTTGGACAAGTATTTAATTCTTTACTCAACTACTTAGAAGCGATAAACTAGTCTCCATATGCCATGTAACCTTGGAAATCACTAACTGGATGAGGCCTGCCTCCAGCTCACAGAGTTTCACCTGCCTCTACCTTCAGAGCTATGGGATTAAAGACATGCAGGAGCTGGCTTCTTTAAGGTCTGGTTTCAGAACTTTAAGCCAATTTGCATGTGCCGAATTATAAGGTAGCCTCTGCTGATCTGCACAGTCCCCCTTGCTCCATGAACAGACAAGGCACATAAAGGTTTTAACTCGCTGTCTTAAAACAAATCAAACAACAACAAGAAAAAAGAAAAAATTAAGACCTGGAGAGGTGGCTCAGAGGTTAAGAGCACTGACTGTTTCTCTGGAGGTCCTGAGTTGCATTCCCAGCGAGCACACAGTGGCTCACAACCATCTATAATGTGATCTAATGTCCTCCTCTGACAGGCAGGCGTACAAGCAGGAAGAGAGAGCACTGTATACATAATAATAAATAAATACATTTATTTTAACAAACTGAAAATAAACTTTTAAAATATTAATAATGACAGGGGAAAAAAAAACCTAGTTCAACCTAGTTCAGAATCTTTCAGTAGCCAGGCGGTGGTGGCACATGCTTTTCTTTAATCCCAGCAATTGGGAGGCAGAGACAGATGTATCTTTGTGAGTTTGAGGCCAGCTTGGTCTACACAGTGAGTCCAGGACAGCCAAGGCTACATAGAGAAACCCTGTCTCCAAAAACCAAAAACAAAACAAAACAAAATTAGACTAAGGAACAACACCAGACCTCTGAGATGGTTCCTTTTGATTGAATTCTGAGGCCCAGCCATACAGAAAAGAAATACTTCCAAAGTGATCTTTCCCATGTCTTCTCTGTTCTCTGTGTTTACCATGCCTCTAGATGGCAGGGACATAAATCCAATTCACGTGTGTGTGTGTGTGTGTGTGTGTGTGTGTGTGTGTGTGTGAGAGAGAGAGAGAGAGAGAGAGAGAGAGAGAGAGAGAGAGAGAGAGAATTGTGTGAGGAGGCTCTCTCTCCTGATCTAGAAAGTGTACCCTTTCAATAAAAAGAAGAAGAAAAAAATAAAATAAAAAACCAACCAACAAATAACAACAACAACAAAAACCCACTCCAAGCAGTCATTTGTTTTGGAATATAACTTATAGGGGAAAGAAATGTGTGGGTTCACATACAGGCTCAAACATACACAAGAGACCGAAGAGACCAAAAGGCAGAGCAGCCAATGCCTGTTCTTATCGTTCAGGGTACTTTTTATGTGAAATGGGTTGGGGTCCTTCCTAGTCCCCTCTAGCATGACCTAGAAGTGACTGACTTAAGCTGACATCAGGAAGCAGTCCATTTCTGGAAGAGCAAAGAAAGGGGTGCTGGGAGTGAGTAGGTAGGAAGGAAAGAAGGAAGAAGGGGGTCAAAAACCAATCTCAGGACGTCAGAGGCGGTGGTCATAGCTAGAGACTGTGACTGATAACTCAGCTGAGGTTTAATTTTTAACACGCCTGCGCGCGCACACACACACACACACACACACACACACGATGAAACAAGAAAAGCTCCAATGAGTGCAGTTACGAAGACAGAATCGGTTGTTTTGTTATTTCTCTTTAAAGACGTGTGTGTGTTCGCATGCACGCTGGAGTGTATAAGTCTTAAAAGAAGCACATATCTACACTTTAACAAACCATTTCTAGTGTAGATTCTCGAGGTCCCCATCTACCCACGGAACACGCCAGATTTCCATTGAGCCCTATCTCGCTGTCGTAAAAATGAGACCACAAAAGCAACACCAGACCTCCCTCTCAGCTGGGTCCCTTCATTTTGTTTTTCTCTCTTTCTGTCTTAGATTGATTTCTGGATTAAGTGTGGAGTGTTCTGCTTGCATCTCAGGACCTTTGGAAGAGCAGCCAGTGCTTTTAATCCCTGAGGCATTTTTTTACTTTTATTTCACGTTATTTTATTTATTTTTGTGGTTGTTCGAGACAGGGTTTCTCTGTGTAACAGCTCTGGCTGTCCTGGAGCGCACGCCTGCCTCTGCCTCCCAAGTTCTGAGATAACAGGCATGCGCCACCCACCACCGCCCGGCGGCTCCATTTCATTTTGCGTGACGCTCTCTTTGGTTTCAATGCTGAGGCGCTGTCACACAGAAAAGAGTGTAATTTATGAGAACAACACACTATCATCCGGACGCTGGGGTGCTCGCTGGAGGATGCCATCGCAAGGGCAAAGTTGGCCCCGCCCCTCCAGTCCTGGCACCCGCCATGGCGGAGGTGGGCGGGGCTCTCCCTCTCCACTGGGCGGGTGTGACAGCCAAGTTTTGGTGCTTTGTTTTGTTTTGTTTTGTTTCTGTCTCCCACCACCACCCCCACCACCCCCACACCCTCCGTCCTGAGACAGGGTTTCTCTGTGTAGCGTTGGCTGTCCAGTCCTGGACTCCCTTTGTAGACCAGGCTGGCCTTAAACTCACAGCGACCTGCCTGCCTCTGCCTCCCGAGTGCTGGGATTAAAGGAAGGCGTGCACCACCACGCCATGCCTGCCTTTGTTTTTGGCTTTGTTTTCCTTTACCTTTAATCCCAGCACTTGGGAGACACAGAGGCGAGAGGATCACTGTGAGTTGGAGACCAGCCTGCCTGGTCTCCAAAGCAAGTCCAGGACAGGCAAGGCTACATGAGAAAGCTTGTCTGGAAACAAACAAACAAACAATTTCTTTAACCCAAGAAAAGTTCTAGTTCCAAACTAGGTCAGTATACACAGCGATTTTTAGGACAGACAGGAATACATAGAGAGAGTCTCTCTCCAAAATAATTTAAACACCATGTAAGTATATAAGTAAGTATGTAAGTAAGTAAATACAGCGATGATAGATAGATAGATAGATAGATAGATAGATAGATAGATAGATAGATAGATAGATAGATAAGCAGGCAGGCTGGAGAGATGTCTCAGAGGTTAAGAGCACTGCTTACTCTTCCAAAGGTCCCGAGTTCAATTCCCAGCAACCACATGGTGGCTCACAAACCTTCTGTAATAAGATCTGGTGCTCTCCTCTGGTGTATATAAAAAAATAAAATAAATTAAATTAAAAACCGATAGATAGATAGATAGATAGATAGATAGATAGATAGATAATTATAGACTCACAGACACCCAGAGAGACAAATGGAGACCAATCCTCATAGTTCCCTCATTTGATCACAGCAGAGTCAGGCAGCCTGGTCTATGTAGTGCAACTGTGACTTTTTAAACAGTCCACAAAAATAGTCTGATTCTATACCCAGCTCTCTCTCTATATATATAGAGAGAGAGATCTTGACTCAAAGAAATGACTGAAAACCAGGTGGTGGTTGCGCATACCTTTCTTTAATCCCAGCACTCTGGAAGCAGACGCAGGTGAACTGCTGTGAGTCAGTTCAAGGCCAGGCTGGTCTACAAAGTGAATCTAGGACAGCCAAGGCTACGCAGAGAAACCCTCTCTCAAAAAACAAAAACAAAACAACAACAACAGAAAAGAAACAACCGAAGAGGTGAATACAAAATTAAAACATACATGAATGAATAAATAAATAAAATTATGAACATAAATCATGTGTGATAAAACAGGGGTCACAGAAGCCCAGATGAAAGAAAGAAGGAAAGAAAGAAGGAAGAATTAAATATCACAGACTGCGGGCACAAAAGTATATGGGCAGGGGCGGTGGCGAAGAAAGCAGCTCAAAGACAGGGCCTCAGTGTCCTGCCTCTGTGTTCCATGAACACTAAAATCTCTTACAACTCAGTGAATCTCTAAAAGAAAAAGAAAAAAGGAAAAACAATTCCCATCTATACAGAGATACAACCAGTCATTACCTTCTGATTTATTTGATTCTTCAAGATTTCTGTGTGTGCACTGATGTGAGATCAGGCACCTGTATGCTTATGTGTACCGTGGTCTGACTTAGACATCAGAGATCTGCCTTCCCAGTGCACGGATTAAAGAAATGAACCACCAGGGCCAATTTGGTTTCTTGAATTTTGTAATTTTCGTTTTTTATACTGTTTATCTATCACATATTTCTTCTTTTGTGTGTCTTCATCTTATTTTCAAAATTCCCCCACTCTCTCTCTGAGAGGGGAAGTGTGTGTGTGTGCGCGTGTCTGTGTGTGTGTTCCTTTGTCTCTCTTCCCCATCCCTCACCATGTGGAATGTGCAAGTCAAAGTTCAAACAAAGCCTGGCTCTTGACATCACCATAATGAAGCCCTCATGTGGACGGCCACCGTCATGGAGTCTGACCTCACCGATATGGGAGCAGTAGCCCTCTCTGTCTCTTTGTTTTGTTTTGTTTGTTGGAAGAGGTTTTTTTCTGTGTAGAGTTGGCTGTCCTGGACTCACTTTGTAGACCAGGCTGGCCTAGAACTCACAGAAAGAAAGAAAAGAAAGAAAGAAAGAAAGAAAGAAAGAAAGAAAGAAAGAAAGAAAGAAAAAAGTATCTCAGCAATAGAAAAAAGAATGAATGAATAAATGAATTAAGTATCTCAGCAATAGATATCAATAGGGCTTTAGGGATGTCAGATGGGAGACAGAGAGAGGCAGATATGCTGTGAATAGTGAACTCTGGGGCTGGAGAGATGGCTCAGAGATGGCTCCTCCTGAGTTCAATGCCCAGCAACAATATGAATGGTGGCTCACAACCATCTATAATATCTATAATGTGATCTGATGCCTTCTTCTGGCCTGCCGGTGTATGCACACGCAGGCAGAGCACTGTATACATAATAGTCAAGAAATCTTCAAAAAGAAGAAAAAAATAGAAAAAACAACAACAACATAAAAAAACCCCAGACACAATACAGGCTACATAAAGAGAATAACACCAACTCTTAAAATAAAACAAAGCAAAACCCAGCTTGGCGTGGTGGTGGCACACACCTTTAATCCCAGCATTCGCTGCTGAGGCAGGGGCAGGCAGATCACTGTGAGTTTGAGGCCAGACTGGTCTGCAAAGTGATTCCAGTACTACTACTCAGAGAAATTCTGTCTGGGGAGGGGAAGGAGGGGGGGGGGGACCCAAAAACCAAATGAGCATTTTCCTGTGACACCTGAAAATGGCTGACTTTCCACATCGGCCGCGGAGGCCTCTCCACCTCCAAGGAGAAACTAAGGTTTCACTGGAAGGTAATTAAGAGATAAGAAGTTTAGTCACCCACCCTTTCTGACACAAGGTCAAAGGCTGAGGGAGGAGTCAGCTTTCTCTGGAACTGCAGTTCAAGGCAGTTGTGAGCTCTCATGGATGGTTGTTCCACCGCTTTTACCTAAGTGTGGGGGTGGGGGATGGGGTACGAGAAGGGGAAGCCATGGCCTAGGGTGCTTGCAAAGCTGTGGGCTCCATTCTCTTAGTATTGCATGTACTTAATCCATGCATGCCTGTCATGCCATCACTCAGCAGCTGGAAAGAGAAGAAGATCATCTCTAGCACCATTGGACTGGTGCTTTAATTTGCTCTAACTCTGTATTTAGTCTGAGACCAGAAGTTGGGGCTGGGCGGGAACAGCGCGGGCAGCAACAGCAGGCACAACAAAGGGGCGATCCCAAGCAGTGAAGTGTTTTCAAAAGGAGCCTCCCTCCCCCCACGCTGCCTTTCCTAATGGTGCCACTAACTAATTTGTCAGTCAGGTCACTTTCGCTCTCTTTCACTTGGGCCTCCCTGTTAGAGAAGGAAGGTTTCCCCTGTTTTCACAGCTCTCTGTTTATTCTACTTTTACTTTGTATGGCCTGAGGGGTTGGCCCGGTTAGAGTCTGGGTTAGCTACTCATCAGAGTCTAAAGTTCAATCATAGCTTGTATGAGCAATCATAAAGGATGAGGTTATCAGACCACACATGGTCATTTACACACACACACACACACACACACACACACACACACACACAGACAGAGAGAGAGAGAGAGAGAGAGAGAGAGAGAGACAGAAAGAGACAGAGACAGAAGAGAGCTACCTTCTAAAATCAAATTAAATGGACAGTAAAGTAACAGGTACTTAAAAACACACAGGCAGGCCTTCAATCCCAGCACTGCGGAAGCAGATGCAGGTAGATCTCTGTTAGTTCGAGGCCAGCCTGGTCTACAAAGACAGTCCAAGACAACCAAGGCTACACAGAGAAAACCTGCCTCAAAAAAAAAAACTAACCAACCAACCAACCAACCAAACCAGACAGGCTTGTTTGTGATGGGCCTGGCTGTCTTTCAACTTTCACTGTAGGCCAGTCTGGCCTGGAAACAGAGATTGGTCTGTTTTTGCCTCTCCCGTTTTGGAATTTGGTTATTTATTTATTTATTTTTATTAATTTATTCTTGTTACATCTCAATGCTTATCCCATCCCTTGTAGCCTCCCATTCTTCCCTCCCTCCCATTTCCCCCTTATTCCCCTCCCCTATGACTGTTCCTGAGGGGGATTACCTCCCCCTGCATATGCTCATAGGGTATCAGGGAATTTGGTTTTGTTTTGTTTTGGTTATGTGCTCAAGAGTGGCCATTCATTGACCACTCTCAGACACCAGACTCATATGGATGGAAGTGTATGTGAACACTGGGAAAATAAAAAAAACCAAAACACAGAAAGAAAGCTGGGCGTGGTGGTGCCAGGCCTTTAATCCCAGCATTCAGGAGGCAGAGGCAGGTGGGTCGCTGTAAGTTTGAGGCAGGCCTGGTCTACAAAGCGAGTCCAGGACAGGACAGCCAAGGCTACACAGAGAAACTCTGTCTTGGAAAAAATAAAAAAATAAAAACAGAAAAAACACAGACTTACAGGCCAGAACAATGCCTATTCCTTTCAAAGGTAAAAAAGCAGAAGTTGAAGGTTACCCTTTGACCTTGTGTCAGCAAGGGTGGGTGAGGCTGCTGCTTGACTGAAGCGCTTAGGTATGCTTATCTCTTAATTATCTTCCAGTTACACCCTACTTCTCCTTGGAGGTGGAGGGAGAGCAGCCTTCATGGCTGGCTGATGTGAAAGTCACGCATTTTCAGGTTTCACAGGAAAACTCTCATTTGTTTGTTGTTTGTTTGGTTTTTCACAGACAGGGTCAGTCTCTTTATGTAGCCTTTATTGTCTCTGAATTCACTATTTAGGCCAGACTAGCCACCTGAATTCACAGTCTATCTGTCTCCCTCTGACTCCCAATGGACATTCATAAGGCCCTATGGATATCTCACCTTCTTTACACCCTGAACTCCAGACAGACACGTTATTTTAGACAGGGTCTCTCTCTCCCTCCCCCTTCTCATGCCCCTCCCCGTGTGTGTGTGTGTGTGTGTGTGTGTGTGTGTGTGTGAAGGTTACACAAAGAAACTAGCTCTCAAAGAAGTAAAAACTAACTAAATAAGTCTGCCTGAGACACAGGAAAAGTTCCAGACCAGTCAATTCTATTTGTGTTTTCTGTTTTACTTACTGAAAATAAAATGATCAGTTTCTCAATTCGTGGCTACTCTGCCTTAGGATCTCTTAAGCCATATGTCTCTTTCTTTATCTTTTTGCCTTTCTATAAGCCCACATTTCATTGCTTATTCTTTATTAATGATTCATTAAATTTTATGTGCCTTTTTTGGTGGTTGTTTTATTTGTCCTGTGTTTTCCCATCCATTTCATTACTTTTATCTAAAAACGAGCGCCACAGGGTCTGGATGATGGTGTATTTTTCTGATAAGTTATACTCTTTTCTGTGTGACAGCACCTCAGCTTTTAAACCAAAGAGAGCCTTAAGCCCAGCGCTTGGGAGGCAGAGGCCGGTGGATCTCCGTGACAGCTTCCAGGACAGCCAGAGCTGTTGCACAGAGAAACCCTGTCTTGAAAAACCACAAAAATAAAAAAATAAAGATAACAGAATTAAAAAAGCGTCTGGGTTTAAGAGCGCTGGCTGCTCTTGCGAAGGTATTGACTTCAATTCCCAGCATCCACGTGGTGGCTCACAACCGTCTATGAGGAGACCTGGCGCCCTCTCCTGGCCTGCAGGTGGAGATGCAGGCAGAACACTGCACACTTAATGCAGAAACCGATCTACAAGAGAAAGAGAGAGAAAAAAAAAAAAATGAAACGACCCAGCTGAGAGGGAGGTCTGGTGTTGCTCCTGTGGTCTCATGTTTACGCCAGCGAGCTGGGACTCAGTGGAAATCTGGCGTGTTCCGTGGGTAGATGGGCACCTCTAGGATGTAAACTAGCTAATGGTTGGTTAAAGTTTAGATGTGTGATTCTTTTTTTATTTTTGTTCCTCTTTTTCTTTTTTGACTTTTCGAGACAGGGTCTCTCTGTGTTAGCCTTGGATGTCCTGGACTCGCTGTGCAGACCAGGCTGGCTGGCCCTGAACTTTTACAGCGATCCACTTGCCTCTGCCTCCCGAGTGCTGGGATTAAAGGCGTGCACCACCATACCATACCCGACAGATGTGTGTGTGTGTGTGTGTGTGTGTGATTCTTTTAAGGTTTATGTACTCCAGCGCACACGCACGCACACGCACACACACGCACACACCTTTAAAGATAAATAACGAAACAACCGATTCTGTCTTTGTAACTGCACTCATTGGAGCTTCTCTTGTTTCATCCAATAAGTGTGTGTGCGCACGGGCACGCGCGCGATTCGTTCCTTCTTTTCTAACCTTTTTTTTTTTTTTTTTTTTTTTTTTTTTTTGGCGGCTACAAGCAGTTCTGGCCCAGAGAATCAAGCTTTGTACCCACCCTCAGGAAAATAAGAAAATAAACTAAAATACTAGAAAATTAAACCTCAGCTGAGTGATCAGTCACCGGCTCTATCTCTGACCACCGCCTCAGTCTACCCTGACATGCTGAGGCTGGTTATTGAACCCCCCCCCCATTCTTCCTTCTTTCCTTCCTACCTACCTCACTCCCAACACCCGTTTCTTTCCTCTTCCAGAAATGGACTGCTTCCTGATGTCAGCTTAAGTCAGTCACTTCTAGGTCATGCTAGAGGGGACTAGGAAGGACCCCAACCCATTTCACATAAACAGTACCCTGAACGATAAGAACAGTCATCGGCTGCTCTGCCTTTTGGTCTCTTTGGTCTCCTGTGTATGTTTGGGCTTGTATGCGAACCCACACGTTTCTTTCCCCTGTAAATTATATTCCAAAACAAATG
Organism: Acomys russatus; assembly: GCF_903995435.1. Classification (NCBI taxonomy): domain Eukaryota; kingdom Metazoa; phylum Chordata; class Mammalia; order Rodentia; family Muridae; genus Acomys; species Acomys russatus. The sequence continues at coordinate 19,618 of NW_026131843.1, read as the reverse complement.
TGTGCTTGTAGTGTTGTTGTTGTTGTTGTTGTTTTTTCTTCTTTTTATTTAAAGGGTACTTTCTAGGTCAGGGGTGAGAGGCTCCTCACAATCCCCCCCACTTCCCGCGCGCCTGCAAGCGCACCCCGTCCCGCCGCGCCCTGGTCCCGCCGCTCTGCCTCCCTGCCCCCCACCCCGTGTGAATTGGATTTCAGTCCCTGCCATCTAGAGGGATGGCAAACACAGAGAACAGAAAAGACATGGGAAAGATCACTTTGGCAGAATTTTTTTTTTCTGTGTGGCGGTGCCTCAGAATTCAAACGAAAGACAGCATGAAGACAAAACAAATGGGACTGGAGAGATGGATCGGTGGCGAGGAGCACTGTCGGCTCTTCCAAAGGACCTGGGTTGGCTTCCCAACACCCACACGGCAGCTCATACCTGTCTGTAACTCCACTACCAAGGGATCTGACACATTCATACTGACTGATGCGCATAAAAAAATAAAAAGAAGGCCGGACGCACGCCAATCATCCCAGCACTTGGGAGGCAGAGGCAGGCGGATTGCTGTGAGTTCTCGAACAGCCTGGTCTAGAAAAGCAAGTCCAGGACAGTCAAAGCTACACAGAGAAACCCTGTCTTGAAAAACAAACCCCCCTTGGCCCCCCCAAAAAAAGAAATAGAAAAAAATAAAAGTAAAATGAAATAAAGGCAAATAAAATGAAAGGAACCGTCTCAGAGGTCTGGTGTAGCTCCTTGGTCTAATTTTTTTTGTTTTGTTCGATTTGGTTTTGGTTTTGGTTCCTGAAGACAGCATTTCTCTATGGAGCCTTGGCTGTCCTGGACCCGCTGTGTAGACGAGGCTGGCCTCAAACTCACAACAATCCACCTGTCTCGGCCTCCCGAGTGCTGGGATTGAAGAAAGGCGTGTGCCACCGCCGCCTGGCTAATAAAAGATTCTGAAATAGTATTCCCCCCCCCCCGTCATTATGATTAATTTAAACGTTTATTTTCAATTGAAAATATTTATTCATTATTATGTATACAGTGCTCCGTCTGCCTGCGTGTATGCCTGCATGCCAGAGGAGGACATTAGATCAAATGACAGATGGCTGTGAGCCGCCACCGTGTGCCCGCTGGGAATGCAACTCAGGACCTCTGGAGGAGCAGTCAGTGCTCTTAACCTCTGAGCCACCTCTCCATCCAGCTCTCAATTTTTGTTTTTTGTTTTAAGGCGGCGAGTTAAGCCTTTACGTGGTTTGTCTTTTCATGGAGCGAGGGAACTGTGTGGATCAGAAGAGGCTTCCCTATAATTCTGCACATGCACATTGGGGTATAGTTCTGAAACCAGAACTTAAAGAATCCAGGTCTGCGTGGTCCTGCATGCCTTGAATCCCATAGCTCTGAAGGCAGAGGCAGGTGAAACTCTGTGAGCTTCCAGTTAGGGATTTCCATGGTTAGACATGGGGTACGGAGACTACACTAAATAAAGGACTAGTTTATCCTTGCTAGATAGCTGAGTAACGACTTAAATATTTATTTGGAAAAACCAAACACAGAAGTCCACCTGTCTCTGCTGTGATTAACTGAGGAAACTGTGATGCTTGGCCTCCATTCGTCTTTCTGTCTGTGTATCATCTATCTACTTATGTACTTACTTATCTAAGGTTTTTGGAGATAGTCTCTCTCTCTCTCTCTCTCTCTCTCTCTGTCTCTCTCTCTCTCTGGCTGTCTTTGAAACCGATGTGTAGATCGACTTAGGTTGGAACTCCCAGGACTACCTAGAAACTTTCTTGGAGATAAAGAGATGAAAGGACCAGCATGGTGGCACACGCCATTCATCCCAGCACTTGGGAGGCAGAGATAGGTGGATCTCTGTGAGTTTGAGACCAGCCTTGTCTAAAAACAGAATTCCAGGACACCCAAGGCTACCCAGAGAAACCCTGTCTTGAAAAACCAATGTAAATAAATAAATAAATAAATAAATAAATAAATAAATTTAAAGGAAACAGGGCCTGGTGGTGCAGGTCAGGACAATTAATTATATTTGCTTTATTTTATTTTTATTTTTTCTTATGACTAATGCAATGAAAAATTAAAATGATCAATTCATTGCTGCCACCATGCCTGGCTTCTTCTCTCCTTCCTTCCTTCCCTCCTTCTTTTCCTCCTCCTCCTCCTCTTCCTTCTACTATTTTTATTTTTATTTTTTTTATTTTTTTGTTTTCGAGACAGGGTCTCTCTGTGTAGCCTTGGCTGTCCTGGACTTACTTTGTAGACCAGGCTGGCCTTGAACTCACAGTGATCTGCCTACCTCTGCCTCCCAAGTGCTGGGATTGAAGGCATGCACCACCACCATCACCCGGCCTAATATTTTTATTAATTAAAAAAAAATTTTTTTTTTTTAAAGACAGGGAGTTAAGCAGTTTGGTTGATTTTTCTTTTCACACAGGGAGGGTACTGTGTAGATGATGAGAACTTCCTCAGAATTCCACACATGCAAATTGGGTTTAAGTTCTGGTCCTCCAGAGTAAGCGACCTTTGAAAAGTATGTCCCACGTCTGCTTCCATATTGGTGAGGTAAGCCACCATGATATCTGCCCTCCAGAAGGTGGCTTCATTTTGTTGAACACCGTCAGAGAATGTGACTTTAAACTAAACATATAATAAAGTGGCAGTGTTATGGGTTCAAGATTAGCCACACACTGACCACTAGAACCCCAGATTTAGATCAGTGGAAGGTAAAAAAATGAAAGGAGACCGGGTGTGGTCGCACACACCTTTAATCCCATCACTCAGTGGACAGAAGCAGTTAGAATTCTGTGTATTGAGGGGAGGTCTGATCTGGAGAGAGATAGTGAGTGATTTCCCAGTGACTCTTATCCTAACTACCATCGGTCTGTGTGTCTGTGTGTCCGTGTGTCCGAAGCGCTGTCTGTGCTGCATTACCTTTTGATACGCTGGCCCATGTCTGGAAATAAACAGATTGTGTGTGATGGTTGCTCATGTGTCTTTTAGCATATTTGATTTTTGTTTTGGGTGGGCCTTTTGTTTTTGTTTGTTTGTTTTGTTTAGGTTTGCCAAGACAGGGTCTCTCTGTGTGGCCTTGTCCATCGCAGACTCGATCTGTAGACCAGGCTGGCCTCCAACTCACAGTGATCTGCCTGCCTCTGCCTGCCGGGTGTTGTGATTCAAGGCACACATTTGATTTTTATTTCACTTTTAAATTTGCTTTAATTTTATCTGGTAGCCAGCAAGCGCCATGGATTGTTCCACCTCCCTTAACTTCAGGGCTCCAGACACATGAGGGGAAGGGGAAGCCCTAACCTAGGGTGCTTCAAAAGCCTTGGGTTCCACTCCTCCCTGTAATGAACAGACTTTGTTATGCTGGCCCATGCCAAGCAAGTAGGAGTCATCCTGGGCAAAAAGAGCCACCCACTCCACACCCAAAAAATGTCGGGGGTGGGGAGAGAGAGAGAGAGAGAGAGAGAGAGAGAGAGAGAGAGAGAGAGAGAGAGAGAGAGAGAGAGAGAGAGAGAGAGAGAGTTTCTGACCAAAGTGCAAGCGTGTAAAACAAATCGCCGTGAAAGCACATTGCTGCAAATAATATGAAAATGAGAATTTCAACCATTCTACTGGTGCTTTAATTTGGTCTAACGCGGTATTTAGTGTGAGAAGTTGGTTGGGGATGGACGGGCATCAGCGGTGAAGTGTTTTGCAAAGGAGCCGGGCATCAGCGGTGAAGTGTTTTGAAAAGGAGACCCAAAGGGCGTCATGGCGTGGATGTGACCTTGCTGCCTCCCTCCCTCACACCGAGTTTGGATGCCACCTTCCCCTAATTGTGCCGGTCCCTGACCCCACTACCCGATTTGTCGTCAGTCCCGTCCCTTTTCTCTCTTTCCCTTGGGCCTCCCTCTTAGTAGAGAAGGATTCGGCTGTTTTCGCGGCTCCCTGTCCTACTTTCGTTTTCGCGGCCTGAGGGGACGGGCCTGAGAGTCCAGGCCGCGTTCGCTCTGTTCGTGTGGGACAGCGTCCACCGTTCGTTCGTTCCACTCGGGAGAGGTGGTGGGTACCCAGGTCAGCGGCGCGTGCGTGTCCCCTCAGAGCAAGGGAGGACCCTCCGTGGTCACGCCAGGAGCCCGTGCTTTCTTTCGTGCGGCGGGCGCGTGAGCGAGCGATCTGTGTTGGGTTCCCAGGACGATCCGGAGGGTTGTCGGGCGACACCTAGCGGTGGGTGACAGTGTTGTCAGGCGACACCTAGCGGTGGCAGCGTTCTGCAACGCTCCTGGTTCCCGGTCGGCGACGAGGACGGCAAAGTGCCTGGTGTGATCCGGCGACAGTGACGAGAGTCCCGGCAGAGCGGGAGGGTGCTCCCGGAGGTGGCATCGTGTTGGAGAACGGTGCGAAGCGTAGGCGCTTGTAGCGCTGAGGGCCGCCGCGCCAGCCCTGAGTGTCACTTGTCACCAGCTGGAACCAGTTGGTGACAGGGCCGGTGGCGGCTTGAGCGGGTCGACCAGAAAGCTCCTAGGTGTCTGACCCAGGGCCGTTCCAGGCGCGTCGGAGACCGCGCCGGGGACTCTGGGTCCTAAAGCCGAGGGGCCGCGGTGTCCCCGGCCACCCAGGCGAAGTGTCCCGGCTCGGGGTCTTTTTTTTTTTTTTTTTTTTTTTTTTTTTTTCCCTTGACAAGGCTTCGGTGCCCGGCGGCCGGGTCACTGGGTCCTAAAGCCGAGGGGACGCGGTGTCCCCGGCCACTCAGGCGAAGTGTCCCGGCTCGGGGTCTTTTTTTTTTTTTTTTTTCTTTTTCCCTTGACGAGGCTTCGGTGCCCGGCGGCCGGGTCACTGGGTCCTAAAGCCGAGGGGACGCGGTGTCCCCGGCCACCCAGGCGAAGTGTCCCGGCTCGGGGTCTTTTTTTTTTTTTTTTTTTTTTTCTTTTTCCCTTGACGAGGCTTCGGTGCCCGGCGGCCGGGTCACTGGGTCCTAAAGCCGAGGGGACGCGGTGTCCCCGGCCACCCAGGCGAAGTGTCACCGACTCCTTGGATCCTCCGCGTTGGATCTCAATGCCTTTCAGCCCTCGGCGGCGTGCTTTGGTGTCACTTTGGCGGGAGGACGCTTGGGGGCTGGGCTTTCATGCATGTCCCTCTCGCTCTCTGGGTCCTTTGACAGTTATCAGGTCGACCAGCTGTCCCTTTTTGGTCCGGTTCTCTTGTCTATGGTGACATTTTTGTGACATGTCACTAGGTGTGACTTCCAGGAGTTCCCTGTGTCCTGTGAATTTTGTCCCTCTCCCTGAGGTCTCTTTGAGTGGTTGTGATCTCTGCATATTGTAGCTGTCTGCCTGTGCTGACACGCTGTCCTTTGGTTGGAGACCTTAAAGGGACATGGCCTCTTTTTTAAGGCTGCTGCCTCTGCTCTTGGTGCATAACGCATGCAGTTGCCTGACTCTGACTCTGAGGCTGGGCTGGCGCCGTCGCTCGCTTGTTGGCTCTCCCGTGCCGCTTGCAGCTGCGTGCTGTGCCCTCACTTGGGCGACCTTTTTCGCTAGCCGCCTTCTTCCTCTCGGCTTGTTGCGTTTTTTTTTTTTTTTTTTTTTTTTTTGCGTGTCAGGCATTTCCCGATCTCCTGCGGTTGTCGTCGCCTCTCCTACCGGTTTGGAAGAAAAAGGAGCAGGGCCGCCTCGTGGTCCGTCCAGCAGCCTGCTCTCTTTGTTTTTTTTCCTGCTTTAGGCTGCTCCTCCGTTGGCCATCCTGGTAGTTTTTTTTTTTTTTTTTCCTCTCCTCTCTCACTCCCAGTCATCAGCTCCGTTGGGTTCCCGAGTCTCTCCGTGTGCTGTGTGTGTTCCGGTCTTCTGCCGCTTGTGCCTCCCGAGTGCACGGTTTGTGTTTTGTTTTTTCCTTCTCTCCTCAGAAAGAGCTTTTGTGGCAAGTCTGGCTTTTTTTTTTTTTTTTTTTTTTAATATTTCTCCTCCTTTTCCGTTGCTTCCCGTTCAGTTCCGTATTCCGCCGTTGTTCGCTTTGCACGTCGGACGAACTCACGCCGGTTGTCTTCCCCGATCAGATGTCCGGCTTCCTAATTTTGGTTTCCGGGTGGATCGATGTGGTGCTCTCGTGCTCTCTTCGGGTCGGGGACCTAAGCCGCGCCAGGCGAGGGACGGACATTCATGGCGAATGGACATTCCTTGAGGATGTCGCCCGCTCTTCTCGTTCTGCCAGCGGGCCCCTCGCCTCTCCATCCCGCCCCGCTCGGGGCCGGTGTGTGGAAGGCAGGGGTGCGGTTACCCGGCTCGAGCCCGTCTCCCCCCCCCTCCCGCACTTGATCCTGTGGTTCGTGGGGGTTTCTGGGACGCGTCGGTCGCTGTCGCTGCCCCGGCGTGTTTCGCTCTTCCGATTTGGCCCTCTTCCCCGATCCCCCGGGGACGTGTGGTCGGTCTGTCGCGTCGCCATGCCCTTCCCGATCGGTGTGTGCACGCTCCCCGCTCAGTGTTGCGATCCTCGCGGTGCTCCTGGAGCGCTCCGGGTTTTTGACCCACAAGGTGCCCGGTTCTGAGTTTGGTGGCGGCGTGTCCCGCTCCCCGTCGCTCCTCCCGTGCTCGGTTTTGCTACGGTTGCCCTCTCGAGGGAAAAAGGAGGGGTCGAGAGGGGGCGGTTAAGTTTGGACGGCGTTCCCGAAGGGGGGTAACGCCTGCTTTTCTCGGACGGGGGCGGTCCGTGACGCGTTCGGCGTCGCGGATGCTCACCTCCGTCGGGACGAGCGCCCACCACGCGCCGCTGCCTTCCCCCGACTGGCTTGCGCGTTGGCTGTGGCTGAGCGTGCTGCGGCCGGCCTCTTGCCCGCTGCCCCGTCAGCGGTGCGGTAACCTGCCCTTTCGCCCACCCGGCGAGGGGCTTTGAGAGGCGTCTGGCTCCCGGGGGGACCTCGTTTTCTTGGCCCGGGTCCCCCTCTGGCCGCGAGTGCTCAAGATGTCCCAGAGACGATGAAAAGCGGCCTTACTGAGATACCGCAGACCCCTCCTCACCGCCGGTCCTCGATGGATCGTGCGCGTGCGCAGGTACCCGAGTCCTCGACGCACGTCGCTTTTGGCTGCCCCGGGCCGGGTGGAATCGTCGGGTTGGGTCCCGTCCCACCCTCAGTGAGAAGTCCT
>NW_026131842.1:0-26182 GCF_903995435.1 Acomys russatus | reverse complement strand
CAGAGGCCACGCACGCACGCGTGCACGCGCCCCAGCAGCAGCTCCCTTGATCCCCATCAAGGGGAGCTACCCCACCTGCGTCGTTGTGGTAGGTGGTGAATGCAGGTGAGGTGGCCTTGGGGAAGTCAGTTTCCCTCTGTGGCATCTCCCCTTCAATTCTAAGTTGCTTTAACCCTTTTGCTTCTGGAGTGTTTCAAGTGGGAAAGGTGGTCAGGAAGAGCCTTTCAGGGTCCTCAGGAGACGTGGGCTGGGAGTGAGCTGCACACTGAGTGCAGGGGCCTTAGGGCCTTCAGGCTCTCCTGAAGGACTTCACCAAGTGGTAAAGATGGTGTCTTTTGAAGAACACTAGATCTTGCCAATGTAGTTCTCTCTCTTTAAAAAAATGATATGTTTTAATTTTATTTTATGTGCATTGGTATTCTGTTTGCAAGTATATCTGTGTGAATGTGTGTGATCTCTTGGAGCTGGATTACAGACAGTTGTGAGCTGCCATGTGGGTGCTGGGAATTGAGCCTGGGGCCCCTGGAAGAACAGTCACTGCTCTTAACCGTTGAGCCATTTCTCCAGCCCCATTAATATAGTTCTATCCTGAATTTATTTGGGTCTCTGTGTGAGGTAATAAAACACTCAATGGGATGTGGATCCTCTGAGAACCAGGACATTTTATTACATTCACATTTACCAGTACATGGTACATGTGCTGTTAATATGTACTCCTGTATGTTATATGTACATATTAAATGAACACATAAATTATACATTGTCTCTCCATATCTAGAATTGGTTCCACAACCTTGTGTAACACCAAACTCCATGAGTGTTCAAGTCCAAGTCTTTTATATAAAGTGGCATTTTTCTTTCTTTCTTTTTTAAAAGATTTATTTATTTATTATGTATAGAGAGAGTGCTCTGCTTGCATGCGTGTCTACACACCAGAAGAGGGCACCAGATCTGGTTATGAGCCACCACATGGTTGCTGGGACTTGAACTCAGGACCTCTGGAAGAGCAGTCAGTGCTCTTAACCTCTGAGCCGTCTCTCCAGCCTCCCGCATATTTCTATATACTCTCTGCACACCCTCCTGTATGCTTTAAGCCATCCCTAGTTGTGCTCCCTGTTATATGTAAAAGCTGTGTAAACATCATTGTTTAAGAAATAATGACAAAAAAATCTGCACATATTTAGTACAAACACAACTTTTATAAAATACTTCTGATCTTCGGTCAGTTAAATTTGTGGGTGCTGTGCTTGCAGTTACAGAGGGCAGATTGTATGTATGTATGTAGTACGTACGTATGTATGATAGTGGCATAAATAGAGATGATGTGTGCTTGTGTGAAATAAGCCCACATATGTAAATGTGTGAACAGTACAATTAGGTGGCCAGCATTACAGCTTTTGGCCTCAGAAAACTTATGTTCACAATCTGGCAGTGTTCCTTACCAGCTCGGCAATGATTCTTAGCCTGCTTTTCATTCCTAAAATGGAAATAATATGATGGTCTGGCTCTCAGGGCCACTGATAGAACCAAGTGAGATAGCACCAGCAGGAGCCTCTCTGGCCCCAGCGAGCGATGGCGATGGCCTTGGGTTTTGGGGTTTCGTTTTTGTTTTTTGTTTTTTACTAAAGCTTTTGAGTAAGAACCACACAGTGCTGCCCAGGTTCTGGGTTCTCAAGTGCCCGTTGTCTAAAAAGATGTAAAGTCATTTTGGATCGTATCCACTGTATCACAACCTGCTCAAGTGAACCGTCTGCCAAGCGGAGGGCTGGGGGAACGTTGCCAGTGCCTCCTCCAAAGCTCCCCAGTCAAAGGAAAACATTTGCTCCCCAGGGATCCCAGTTCAGTGTCCCACAGAAAGCTAGCCCTCAAAACAGGATGGCAGTATGATCCTTTGTGTTTTGTTTTGACTCAATTTCAGCAAAATGCTATCATTTAAAGTTTTTTTTGTTTTGTTTTGTTTTTTTGACAATGAAAAGTGTCTTGCAGAAAAAGAGACTGAACAAGTGAGGAAAATACACCTCTGAAGGAAGCTTGCTTAGTTAAGAGACATGACTCTTAAAGGCGTCTAGTCATCTTTGTTGCTCTCACTTGATTTCCCGCAAGCACAAACAGCCCCCTTTCCTTACTAGGAGCCCAGTAGGGCTTTACTTCTGTAAGTGGACTCATTAGAACCCTCACATGGTTTCCAAGAGGCCATCTCAGTGCCCCAATCACAGCCTTTGCTTCCAGCCCCCACTCCACCATGTTAGCTGCCGTCAGATCTCCCAGGAGTGGCTGAGGAATGACATAACAGTAAGCTCCTTGCTGGACACTAGAGTCTACGCCTGTGACCTGGCATGTAGCCTCACTTGAACCCTGATTCTTCTCTCAGGGCTATTTCCATGGAGTGGGGGGAAAGCCTCTCATTATCCTTTACTGGGTGACCAGATTCCCACAAATGCACTTTGAATCCAAGGAATGGCCCCATAAACCTGTGGGTGTAGAATTGGCATGGCCTGGGGCACCTCCTCCATTGGTCACCAATAGTCTGGGAAGACCAACTACTGTCTCTGTTGAGGAAGGAAGCCTTCTGAGACAGGACCACCACCTGCCTGGTAGAGTTCCCACTGCTTATTACATTTCTCGATGAGCTTTTTGAAAGGATGGCTTCAGCATCTATAAAATGGAGCCAGCAAAGGCATTAAATGACAGCATGAACACCCTTGTGGAGCAGATGGCAGCCGCTCTGCGTAGTGCACGAAGAATGGGCTGGCCTCCATACGGAGCCTGCGCCCGTCTCCCTGTCCAGACTCCCTGACTTCAGCCATGTATTTATGTACACTGAAGAATAAAGGGCCTTGAAGAAAGCCTTTCACTTATTTTATTGCAGTTCTTGGCCTTAGCATACAAGGTGTTAAGATGTCGTTAACCATTTTTGAACAGAGTAGTTTTAGCAGCCTTCCCTTCCCTCATTGTCTCCCCCTACTGTCTCCATCTTCTCTGGTAACTTCCCTCAGTCTCTTTTTTCTTTTTCATGTCATATGTGTCTGTAGTGGTTTTTTTGTTTTGTTTTGTTTTTTTTTAATTTTTCTTTACAGAAAATAATTATTGACAGTGGTGAAATGTGGATTTGTCATGTAGAAAGACTAGAAATGTGCTCCTACCCTTCCTTCAGGTGTGAACTGATATTTGAGTCACATGGTGCCATATCAGGCAGATTCGTGGACAGTTTGGGGCTGGCAACTGTTTCTGTCCCTCACACAGACACTCGACAGCCTGTGAGCCAGGCCACGTGATGGGTGGGGTAGCTCTGTTAGCTGGAAGGCGGTAGGCTTACTTAAAAACACCAACAGTGTGTTTCCGTGTGTAAGTGTACATGTGGGCATGGGCTGTGGCATGAGTGGAGGTGAGGGGGCAACCTTGAGGCCACTTGTCACACTCCTTGAGTGAGACAGGGCCGGTCTCTGATTTGCTGCAGCACACGCTGTGCCAGAAGATCCCTGGCAGCCTTGAGATGGCATGTGGGCACGGCTGCATCTGGCTATACGTGTACTTTGTGTGACAGGCCCTTTGCCCGCTGAGCCCTGGTGTCCTTGGTGTGAACTGTTTCTTGAGACTGTTTCAGAGTTTGCCCGCCTCTTACCACAAGCACAGGCAACAGCAAGTAGATCTTGGGGGACTACCTCAACCTCACTAGAGTCAAAGCGTGGCTGTGCAGTCTTGAGTGTGACAGAAGGCCTAGCTTTATGAGAATTTGGTTTGCTCTCTTACCACAATAAAGAGGAATCAGATTATTATTAACCTGTGCCGAATGGGGCTACTTTTCTGTGAGGTGGATTGGAAGGTTTCCCCAGTCTGATGGCTCTGAACTGCTTTGTTTTACCTGGCAGGGAATCACTGTGTGTAAGATCTAGACCCACAGAAAAGGGGGGGAAGAGCTCTCCCGGAGCCCGATGCCCCCGAGAGCCCGCCACCACCGGGCAGCATTTGGAAGAAACAGGCTCTTTTCTTTTCACCGGTATCTTGAGCCGCATGGCATTGAGGGTTCCTTACATTGTAATTAAGTTTTATACTTCAGGGCCAAGTGTGATGGTGTCGACAGGGTGTTACCTATTTATTTGTCTTGGTGGTTCAGATTTTTTACCCGGTGTCTTAGTTGGGGTTTTATTACTGTGAAGAGAGACCATGACCACGGCAACTCTTATAAAGGAAAGCATTTAATTAGGGTTTCAGAGGTTTATTCCATTGCTGTTATGTTGGGAAGCCTGGTGACGTATAGGCAGACATGGTGCTGGAGAAGGAGCTGAGAGTTCTACATCTTGTTCCACAGGCAACAGGAGACTGAGCTTGAGCATCTGAGACCTCAACCCCTGCACCCCCCAGCACCCCCCAGTGACACACTTCCTCCAACAAGGCCACACCTGCTCCGGCAAGACCACACCTCCTAATAGTGCCACTTTCTATGGGCCAAACATTTAAACACTGAGTTTATGGCTGAGAGCTTAGGGCGGCTCCCCCATTTTGGGAAGAGCTTGGGAAAAGAGGCACCTATCACTTCCAGCCTCAGTTTCCCTATCTGTAAAATGGCCATGATGCTATTTTCACCCCATGTTCACAGGGATATGACAAATGTTAAATGAAAAAAGTGTCTGTGACGACACTCTGTTACGACCACCACACCCCAATAACCTTACAAAGAGTGAACTTTGGTCCCTGAGCCTCATAGCTTGTTCTGGAGACCCGCGAAGCCACTCCCACCTCAGGGCCCTTGCCCATGCGGTCCCTTCTGCCAGGAGTGCTCTTCTTCCATAGCTACATGGGTCACAATGTACATGCTCACAGCCAGTTTGACAGAGAGGCTTCCCAGGCCACTCGCCTGCTTTATTTTTATTATCAACCTGGTGCCTTGGTCAGTTATTATTATCAACTTGTCACCATCCAGAGTGACCTAGGACGAGGGACCCTCAGTTGAAATATTGCCTCAGTCAGATTGGCCATTTCTGTGAAAAGACTGTCCTGATTGATGACGGAAACGGGAGGTGCAGCCCACTGTGTGCAGCACTGTCCCTAGGCAGGTGGGCCAGTTGAGGAAGAGCCGTCAGGAAACCAGTAAGCAGCTTTTTTTCTGTTTTCTGCTTTACTTCCTGCCCGAGGTCCTTGACTTCTCAGTGACAGACTGTTACTTGAAGTGTCAGCTGAAATACACTTTGTCCCCAAGTTGGTTTTGGTCAGAATGCTTTACCACTGCAACAGGAAAGCAAACCAGATCGCCTGACATAGCTGATGCTTGTTAGTGTTCCTTATATCTTTTCTCCAGAAGGGGTGATGGTCTCTTGCCACTAGCTGCATGTCCTCAGACCCTTGGGCACAAACGTTTGTTGACTGTATTTGCTATCTGCAGAGTATGCCCTCCACCCCATGCTGAGTGCTACAGGCTCCCTGCACACACTTTCTCATTGAATTATTTTTTTTTTATAAAGATTTATTTATTTATTATGTATACAGTGCTCTGCCTGCATATACACTGTGGATGGTTGTGAGCCACCCTGTGGTTGCTGGGAATTGAACTCAGGACCTCTGGAAGAGCAGTCAGTGCTCCTAACCTCTGAGCCACCTCTCCAGCTCCTGATTTAATTATTATCATAACTCTTGTGAACATGGGATGGAAATAGCATCATTGCCATTTTCCAGACAGGGAAACTGAGGCTGGGAGAGATAGGTGCCTCTTTTCCCAAGCTTTTCCCAAAATGGTGGAGCCTCCGTAAGCTCTCCGCCAGCTTAAGTCTAGGTAGGCGGATGTCCGCATTGCAAGAAGAATAAACAGCACAAGTCATACAGACAGTGAGAGGAAAGCAAGAAGCAACGAGGAACATTTGGGCAAGAGGTCAGATACACACTGATTGCTCAGCCCGGGTGCTGAGTCCAGATCTGTGCCTCTCACTCAGGCAATTGCCCTGGGCAAGGGAAATGTGGCTGATAACGGCGGATGAAGTTGCGAGCCTAAAGGTGAGGTGTGCCAGGCTGGGTGGAGGGTCATATTAGTTGGTACGTGCGATGCTTGAAGGTACACACTTGGGGTGAATAGCTACACAGTTGCAGATGAGTGTAAGTGCTATGAGACCCCGCTTCCTCCACGCTTGAATGGGTTGCGGAAAGAGGTGAGGATGTGCTCAGCGAACCTAGCCAGTGTGTACAAGGAAAGAGAAAGGTTGCTGGGGCCACTCATACCGGTGCCCATGTGCACGGATGTGACCACCTGTCATCCCTGATTCTCCTCAGAGGTCATTAGTAGCTACTTTTCAAGTGTAGGCAAGCCAGAGTTCCTAGCTTTTCTGAGAGGCATGTTGAGGGCCCTGTGCTGAACCACCTGTAACTCAAAGTGAGAGCCAACATTTTTTTCACAGTTGGATGCATGTGCCTGGAGCAGGCCCAGCGCATCCGGTGCTAGGGAAGTCTGTGTGATCTATGTACCGCCCGCCTGAAGGAGGGCACAGAGGATGCTGCTCAGAGTAGACGCCTACAGATCGTCAGATTGCCAGCATCTAATCAGTGAGATGGCTCAACATCAGCAACACGTGTGTTGAGTTTAGACAGCTTGGAGAACACAAAGGACAAAAACAGCTAAGCACTCCGACTTGCTCACCAGGAGCTGACAGAGCTGTCCTGGTGGGCACTCGCCACCCAGAAGGAGGCGCTGCATAGCGAGTTCATCCAGCCTGGGCAGGAAGGTATGTGAGGGGCCCTGGGGGAAGGCTGGCTTCCTCCACACTGTGGCCTGTGCAGTCTCACTCCTTAGTGGGGTCCCGACTTCTATAAAGCACGCCTCTCTCCTAGTGTGGAGGTGGGGAGCATCAGCTCAGTGCAGGTGTGTTTGCCTCCAAAAGCTCTCCACTGCCAGTCCACTCGGCCTCCTGCACGCACCTGGCTCCCGCAGGCTCTCCAGTGCAGGGCCACTCTGCCTCCTGCAGGCACCTGCTTCCGTGGCTTCTAGATCCTGCACGGGGCCCAGTTTCCTGTCACATACTAGGACAGTCACATACTAGGACAGTTCCTTAACGGGCAGAAGCTGAAAAGCCTAGGTGCGTAGGTGCAGAGTCCCACGCGCCTGGGCGTTAGACACACGGTACTTGCTCAGTCGATGCCTGCTGATGCAAGGGCTGCTCCCAACACTTCAGCTCTCCTTCCCAGAGGAGCAGAGTGGAAACTCCCGCTAGACAAGATGTGTAGTTCTGCCTTTTGTTAAGTGACTGATGAGCTGAAATGTTTCTGTTGATGCTTTGGAACGTGGAGACTCTAATTGCCGAAAAGAAGAGGCAGGAACGGATCTTCCTTTATTTTTCATTTGCAAGTGACAATAACCAAAGGGAAAACAAGCCAAGTCTTGGGAGCCAACTGAGTGAGAATAAGTGGGTGTGACGCCTGCGGACTCCAGCCCCGCCCCTCCCACCTCATCCCCCCCCCACCCCCCCGCCGCTGCCCCCCAGCTCTCTCCCCCCACCTCCCCGCACATGCGGCAAGCACTGTGCAGAAAGGAGTGTGTCTCCAAGGCTTCCTACCCCTGTGTGCCATGGATGCCCTTTGGCACTTTGAACTCCGAGGACTCTTTCAGAACAGTGCTTTTAAGTATCTAAAATAAAACAGAATTACAGAGAAAAGCGATGGCATTGTGCTAGGCAGGCACTAAGGCAATAGAAAGCACCTGTGATGTAGGAATGGTTGCTCCTGTGCATCAAATACGATGTAGCACATGATACAAAGGATGAGTGCGATCAATGCTGTGACACGCGGGCACAATTCTTTTCTTTACCATTTAGCTTATTATTTTGTGTGTATGTTTGTGCACATCTGTGCCTACTGTCGAGGAGGTAGTGAGCCTCCCTGTGGGTCCTTTGCAAGAAGAATAAGTGCTCTTGACCACTGAGCCAACTCTTCAGCCTGCATGCAGAATCCGAATACACTGCGAAAATACATGCTCACCATCGCTAACAAGCAGGCAAGTTGCTGCTGTGGGAAGGCATAGCCATGCAAGGCTCTAACGTGAGGCTAGTTTAAATACGGGCGTATGCCTGCCGTCCCATCGAGAAGCCCCTGCAGTGCAGGCGAACCTCAGATTAGGAAGCTGTGGCGTTGGCCAGCCGTGCTGGGGGCGTACGAAATAAAGTGAAAGCGGCTGCTCCCCAGCGGTTCCTGAGGACTAGTTCTGCTCACTGAGTGGTTCTAGACTCCAGGGAATGGGTGAGGAAGTGAGGTCACTCTGGAGAGCTCCATCACCTCAGCAAGAACTAGATTCAATTTAGAGCCCAAGGGATGGAACTAGTCCACCTTACTGGGCTCTTTCGTCTCTTTCTGGGTCTCAGGCGTCCCGGGCTGCCTCCAGAACTTGCTCTGTGGGGGAGGTTGACCTTGAACATGTCATCCACCTGGAGTGCTAAGATTCTAAGCGCGCACTCGCTCCACACTTGATTCTTGCTGTCCTGGGGATGAAACCCAGCCTTGTGTGTGCTGCAAGCACCCTATCAGCCTATCTAAAATTGATGTAGCTCCCTTTTGACTTGCCTGTGCAAATATGGACACCAGGGGGCTTGACCCATGGGGCCTCAATGGGAGGAAGAGAGAAGAGAGGAGAAGCAGCGTAAAGAAGTATTTCTGAGCTGGATGTGGTGGCACACGCCTTTAATCCCAGCACTCAGGAGGCAGAGGCAGGCAGATCGCTGTGAGTTCGAGGCCAGCCTGGTCTACAAAGCAAGTCCAGGACAACCAAGGCTACGCAGAGAAATCCTGTCTTGAAAAACCAAACCAAACCAAAACAAAAAAAACCAACCCCCCCCAAAAACCCAAAAAAACCAAAAACAACAACAACAACAAAAAACCAAAACAAAAAAGGAAAAAGAAAAAGAGAAGTATTTCTGAAAGGCTAAACATTTTTTATTAACTTCTTGAGTTTTCAATTCTCATCTTATTGGATATGGTCCAGTTGTCTTTGTTACCACCACAGGATAGGGTCTGTTTGGGAGATGCAGCATGTATCTGCGTATGTGTTTTATTATATGAACTAGATCGGTCATGTTGTTCTGATTTATCAGCTAGATTGCTCCGAATGTTGTTCTGAATTAAGTTTTCCACCGCGCAGGGTTCTTTGCGAGGTTCCCTTGCGTCTGCAATGATGTCTGTCCTGGTGCAGGTGTTGGGGACACAGTTGTGTGTCCGGGGTGCATTTCCCTCGGCGTGTGTATCGGGACATCAGGCTGCTGCTCATCCATTTCTCATTTTATCTGCCTGCTCTTTTCCAACACCAGTTCTGTCAGCTTTCTTTGCCGCCTCCAGGCTCCTGTTAGAAATGTTTATTTTCCTGTGTGTTTACATAGTCTGTGTAGAGATGGGGAAGAACCTGCAAGTGTCAGATCTCTTGCCTTCCACCTCGAAGTTTCTGGGGGTTGAGCTCAGGGAGTCAGGGTTTGTGGCAAAGGCTTTACTCGCTACGCCATCTCACTGGCCAACAAGTGTGTTGTTTCTGTTTTTTTGTTTTTTTAAATTTTTGTTCATTGGGGCTTACTGTGGTTGTGGGGACCACCAGCGGTGTGCCCCAGGCTGGCAGGAGACTGGGGAAACCTCATCAGGACCACCAGTGGTGTTGCCCCAGGCTAGCAGGAGACTGGGGAAACCTCATCAGGGCCACCAGTGGTATGCTCCAGGCAGGCAGTAAGCTGCTTGTGTAATCTCCCTTTTCCATCCTATCTCTCTGTCCTCAACCCAGACGTCTTGTTTCCAGGCAGTATCGCAAAGAGTGCTCTCTGCCCCATGGCAGGGGTAGTAGGGAAACCTAGGGTTCTCTGGAACAAACATCTCTCAGGATCTCTGTTCTCCCCTAGGGCTCCTCCGCCCTTTTCTAGCCTCTGCTGCCTGGTTTAAGTCTGGTCCCAAGCCTCACCTGCCTCAGCTGCCTGGGAGCTATCTTTCTAGAATACATCTCTCAGCTCTTGCCACTTTGTATTTAGAAACCTGGAAGGGGAAAAAAAAAGTACTAAAAAATTATCAAAGCAAAAGGAGCTTGAATCTGACCATTTATCAATGGTGGCTTCCATTAGTAGATTATCAATGGTAGCTTCCATTAGTAGATTTCTTTGTCATTTAAATATTTTCTGTGCATTTAAACATATATAAAGGTTAAAAATGCAGACAAGATTACATTACAGAGATAACTTTTCACACATTTAATATGTTAACATTTTTAAAAGCATAAGTGAAGAACATATCAAGATATTTAGTGAATATTTGCTATGAAGTTTCCTCTGTTATGAACAGGTATGCTCTGAACATCTTGGAGTATGAGAGTATTTCTGTATGTCAGGTTACCTAGACATGGAGTCTATGGGTCAGAGGAGATACGCTTTTTAAAAGCTACGCTTCTGCCAGACTTCTTTCCAGGAGGCTGAGGGTCATTGTCCCATGTACAGAACCTGGACACTGCTGTTCCTCATGCTCTGACCAACGTTAGATTATGACTTCTGTTTTGTCTAGTTTTGGATAGATTTTTCATGTGTCAGTGTATCTGCCATGTGTGTGCAGGTACTTATGGGGACCAGAAGAGGGCGTCAGATCCCTAGGCGCTATGAGCCAAAAACAGAAAATGCTTTATCCTGCATAGCGGTCTCTCATTTGCTTTTTTATTTAAAAATTAAAAGTTCTATCCTACCATTGTTTTTCATTTGAAAAATTTAAATAAAAGTGTAGTGCAGTTGTCATGTGCTTACTACCCGATTATATTCTTCTTCTGTGCAATGCTCTGTTTGGTGTGTTTTCTCCCCTGCCCTGTTCCCCATCTGAGTTCTTTTTAGTGAAGAAATTTGCTCTACATCTGTTGTTTGTATTTTAAAATGTTACCCAGCATGTTGTTTTTCTTTGTGGTTTGTTTCATTTACTGGTATTTTATAATTCCACATTGTTACTAATATTTAACTTTGTTTCGCAGGTTCATATCTCCCTAGAAAAACTGTACTTTAGCTAGGTGTGGTGGCATACACCTTTATTCCCAGCACTCGGGAGGCAGGCAGGCAGATCTCTGTGAGTTCTAGGCCAAACTGTTCTACAAAAACAGCCCAAGACAGCCAAGGCTATGCAGAGAAACCCTGTCTCAAAACACCAAAAACCAAACCATCAAACAAATAAATAAATTAGTTATACAATTAGCTTTCTCTTCTTCTCTTCTTCTTCTTCTTCTTCTTCTCTTCTTCTTCTTCTTCTTCTTCTTCTTCTTCTTCTTCTTCTTCTTTTGTTCCTCCTCCTCCTCCTCCTCCTCCTCTCCTCCTCCTCCTCCTCTTCTTCCTTCAATTTATATGAGTACACTGTCTTCATGCACACCAGAAGAGGGCATCGGATCCTATTGTAGATTGTTGTGAGCCACCAGGTGGTTGCTGGGAATTGAACTCAGGACCTCTGGAAGAGCAATGCTTTTAACCGCTGAGCCATTTCTCCAGTCCAAATTAACTCATGTTTGTTTGTTTATTTTTTTCCCTGTACTTTCATGGTCTCGGTGGTTGGTGGTCTCATCTTTCAATATAAATCTTTTATCCACTTGGACCTGGTTGGTTTGGAGTGCACTACGTAGCTCGTGCTGGTCTCAGGTTCACAGGCTCCTGCCTTAGTGCTGGGATTACAGGCGTGTGCTACTACACCTGGCTCACTTGAAATCGGTATTGATGTATGCCTACCTGTCTAATCCAACATCGTGATTAGAATTTTTTTTTTTATGGGACCAGAAATGCTGAGTGATTTAAGATCTGTTCAAAGAACGAGGCGTGGTGGCGCACGCCTTTAATCCCAGCGCTCGGGAGGCAGAGGCAGGAGGATCTCTATGAGTTTGAGGACAGCCAAGGCTACACAGAGAAACCCTGTCTTGGGCGGGGGGGGGGGGGGGGGGGGGGGAGGTCTCTCCAAAGGGAGAATCAAAACTGAGGTGGTATTGGATACAAACCCTGCGACACACTGCACAGGCTCTCAGCGGTTGTTTCTTTTCCTCTTCCTGTGACGGCAGGACGAAGACATGGGGTGGGGGGCATCGCCAGTGAGGGGGCGGCCCTGTTGGTTGCTACCTGGGGTCTGGGCTCCGTTCACTTCTGAGAACCTCATTTTTGCTGATCTATAAAGCGAGTGGCTTGGTTTGAATGCTCTGAGGAGGTCGTTCTGGGAAACTGAGGCTGAGCTGGAATGTTCTGTGTTGCTTCCCCTTGTGTCCCTGCTCTCTGCTGACCTGTTTCCCTCTTGTTCCTGTTTCAGCTGTCTGAGAAGTATGGGCTTCCAGTGGAAAAGATCACAAAGCTTTATAAGAAGAGCAAAAAGGGGTAAGAAAAGCCAGCTCAGCCAGCTGCCCTGTCTGCGAGGGCAGTTTAACGATGGCTTTATCTTTTGTTACATCCGTGGTTCATGGTTTTTAAGGTGGCCTTATCTTTTGTTACCTCTGTGGTCCATGATTTTTAAGGTGGCCTTATCTTTTTGTTACCTCTGTGGTCCATGGTTTTTAAGGTGGCCTTATCTTTTGTTACCTCTGTGGTCCATGATTTTTAAGGTGGCCTTATCTTTTGTTACCTCCCTGGTCCATGATACCTCCGTGATCCATGATTTTTAAGGTTGCTTTATCTTTTGTTACATGCCAGTGTTGGAGGTAGGGAGACCCACAGTGCATTTCTTACCTGCCACCTGAGCTGCTTTCACACAATGACAGCATTATAAACAGATGAGAGTGGTCTAGAGGTGATGGGGGGGCATTGAGGAAGAGAGCTAAAAGAACCAGTTTACACTGGTTTCTGAGTGACACACTAGGGACAAAATTAGTTGAGGCCATAGGAAATTATTAATGAAATCTCAAATGGTCATCGGACCTGCACATTGTTAGGAACAGTCAGTCCTTTCTGGCTGGGTGACCAGGAGGTTCTGAGTTCCCACTCAGGGCCTCAGCTGATTCTCACTAATATGAGCTTACGGATGAGGAAATGCTACAGTGTTCTGCCCCAGGTCTGACCTCAGGAAACAGAACACAGATTCAAGGTATAGGGGCAGTTAAGGTGGGATATGTCAATAGCCCCAAGGGTCATATGTTTATATCAGCTCTGCCCCTTTCAAGGCTTTTCTAAGGCTTCCTCTTGGATAGTAGGTGCCTTTAAGGTCTTCACTGGACCCTTTTCATGAAGAAGACATGACTTGGAGCTCTCAGGCTCTCTGAATCTGGGCCTCTCCGCTCACTGAGCGGCAAACTTGAGCCCTTGTTGGAAACTCAATGCAGGTGTGCTGCCACTTTTTCCAAGGTCAATGCAGTAGGCTGGGCTACTACTTTGAAAGACTCAAGTCTTCCTGCCTAGAGAGCCTCAATGCAGCCAAACAGCACTGGGGCTGGAAACTCCTATGCACAAGCCTTTTCTCCTAACAACAACCTGCTAAGTACGGGTGGCTCTTCTTTTTGTGAAAACAAACTGAAGCTATGACATATTGCCCGATGACACAAACTGAAGCTATGACATATTGCCCGATGACACCGCCATAAAGCGATCCAGGCATCTGCGAATGAGACCAGCTCAGGCATTCCTCCATCACAGATAGAGGTGCTGCAGGTACTCCTACTGGTTAAGAGCACTCGTTGCTCTTCCACAGGGCCCTGGTTCAGTTCTCAGCTCTCAGCACCCACCTGGCGGCTCACAGCCATCTGCAATCTCGTTTAAGGTGACTCAATGCCCTCTTCAGAACTCCAAGGGTACCATGCGCACATACAGTACACATACGTAAATTCAGGCAAAGCACTTACATAGAAAACAAAAATAAAATACACCACAGACTCCAGAACTTGGTTTTTTGAATCCAAAAGGCTTTGGAGTAGGCAGGGCCAGGAGAGGTGGATAGCTTGGGGGTGAGGCAAAGCCAGTTTCACACCCTGCTCAGGTGTTCATTAGCTGGGTGTACTTGGGGGAGCCCGGGACCTTGCTGAGTTGGGTTTTGGTTTTGTTTTTCATTTGCTTGTTTGTTTTTCGAGACAAGGTTTCTCTGTGCAGCCTTGGCTATCCTGGACTCTCTGTGTAGACCAGGCTGGGAACTCACAGAGACCCACCTGCCTCTGCCTCCTCGAGGTGGGCCACCGCACCCACCTCAGTTCTTTCTTACTTGCAAAGTGCTGATGATAAACCTTGCCTTTAAACTTGCCGTGGAGCCCGTGGGCACCATCTTTGACTTGACATATACATATTCAGCCAAGGGCAGCCGAGGTTCATAATGAAAATACTTAAGGGCCTGTTGGGCTGTGGTTTGCGATTAGCTTGAAGGCTGCTCTCGCATGGACCCCCTCTGCTCACTGGTCTTGTTTCTTACCCCACCCCCATCTCACCCCAACTGTGGCAGCATCCTGGTCAACATGGACGACAACATCATTGAGCACTATTCAAACGAGGACACCTTCATCCTCAACATGGAGAGCATGGTGGAAGGCTTCAAGATCACACTCATGGAGATCTGAGCCCCTGGGCACGTGTCCGCTCCATAGGAGCTTGCGGTGCACTCCTTCCGGCGCGAGACGGGATCCCCGCAGCCCCAGAACCTGGAGATCCCGTCTCACCCACCTCATGTGACTGTTACAAGACTGCTGGGAAGGGGGCGAGGCCCAAGGCCCAGTGATAGCTGGTCTGTCGGGTCTCTGCCGACTCTTCCACTTGCTCTGAGCTGACGCTTGAGCCCTCGGCAAATTTCTTTGAGCCTGTCAGGCCCTTATTTATTGTCTGTTCTCTCCCCCCCCCACCCCCCGCTACCCCCCAGCAAGAATCTGGAGTCCAGGCCCTCCAGGACTTTACAGGTTACCGGTAGCTCCACTGGAGACAGGAAGCACAGCCAGTCCACTCATCTCAAAGAGCCTGGGGAACTGGTGTGTCTCTTTCTTACCTCCCCACATTTCTTGGGTAGATGGACAAGATGAACAAGCTGCTGCTGCTTGGTGCAGTCTTCGTGGGGGGCAGGGTAAGAAGGATGGCGGTTTACTGGCCCCAAACCTTCAAATTGTTCTGAGCAAGGCATTTTTTGCTTAAATACCTCCAAGGGATCTCAGCAAATAGCCACTGGGCCTTGTACAGGAAGACATTCTGCTACCATGTCAGTAATAAGGGGCACAAAGTCTGCCTGACAGCCGTGTACATAATTTGTACATAATATTGCAATAATATATTCTACCTGTGGTGTGCGGGAGAGTTTACTGCCATTGGCCTGGAGGGGGCACATCTGCAGACTCAGCATTGTGCTCTATCCAAGAGGAGGCTAGGGAAGAGGACTTTGGGGGTGAATGCCAAGATGGGCTTGTCATTGGGCCATGCCTGAGGACTTGTTTCCCCAAATGGAGCCATCTCTCCTCAAACATGGCTCTCCCTCGTGGCCATCGCATCGCATCTCATGGCGATACGTTGACTAAGCGCGTCGTTGGACCTGTTTGGAAAAGGCCATATGACCAGCGCCTCCTTTAGCTTTGGTGCGGGACACCTCTGGAGCTTTGTGCAAAGTTTCTACAGGGATTTACACTGGGGCCCTGTCGCTGGGACCTGCTGCAGAACTGCTTGGCCGACATGCGCATCCCGGAACTGCTTGGCCGACATGCGGATCCTGGACACTGCAGTGCCTCACAGTTTACAAGCGCGTCCTTCATCTCAAGTGGCCCCTTTGAAAACCCAACTGCAGCTTTGCGAAGTGAGCCAGCAGCTCGGCTGGGCTGTGAACAGCGGACATTGCTTCCCTTTGCTTCTGAGACGGGAAGAGGTGAGGCTGCTCCATCATGTCTGTGGAGAGTGTGGGAGCCCTGGCGCTTCTGAAACCAGCTTGGGAGGCCAGCTGGCCCCTCTCCTGGCCCTTGGAGGGGTCAAGAGGAAATGGCTTCTCCACGAACAGTCACTGTAGCTTAAGAATTTGTATGTGCCCCCACGGGCCGAGCACTAGTTTGGGTAACCAGGCGCATCCCACCCCAGAGCATTCGTGAAAGGTCCAAATTTGTCTATGAAGCACTTTGATGTCTTCCCTGAGACTCTGGTCTCTGGCCTCCTGCCTTCCTGCCCCATCTGCCTCTGAGGCCCAGCACGGCTGAGGCTGACACTAGCCAGCTATTGCTCTCCAAAGCCGCAGAGAAATCGAATGGATGGGGAATAGGAGTCGCAACCAAAAGGACCCCAAAGAATAGCAGGGGGCACCTTTCTGAGAGCCCCACCGGAACTCCTGATTCCCCCCACTGTGCTGCCAGAGGTTTGCATCCTCTCCTCCACCCAAACTCCACTCCTTGAACCAGCATCTTGGGGACCCTCTAGAGTACTCGTGGGTCTCTGATCTAAGACAGACAAACTCGGGGTGGGAATACACGCTCTGTGCATTTCCAGTGCTACTAGCCTTTGGGTGAGCATCAAACATGATGGCAGATCCGAGAGGCAGTCTCAGGCTTCCAGGAGGAGGGAGACCCAATCTGTAGCAACCGGATAGGCTATCAGCTCTTCTCTCCAGGCTCTCTGGGAAACTGTGGGTTGCAGACGACAAGCCAGAGACGGCTTTGCCTTTGTCCAGAGTCACTACAGTCCTTGTGATAGCCGTCGCCAGAACAAGGGATGTGAATCCACAAAAGAGTGGCACGGTGTCAGGTCTGTTGGTGGACTTGCGAGCATCTGCCCCTCGCTGTGTTGGCAGAGCTCTGCTGAGCATCAGTCCCTGCACAAAATCACTCCAGCAAGCTAGAAAAGCTTGCCTCGCTTTTGTCCCCGAGCTAATCTCACGTAAATAAAGACCATATTTTTTGGTAATCCATGAACGACGGGGAGGCACATGAAGCAGGTGTTTTTTACGTTCTGTGTCTCCACACATCGTTGAAATTTCCTTGGTGTTTAGGAATTGGAACCAACAGAAAAAATATGGTGGGCTGCCATTTTGAAATAGGTTCCTAAAAGACTAAGGCATGTCCCAATGCAGAAACCCCAGATGCATGAAATGAGTTAAAACATTTATTTTCCTTCACATTACTAGTCATGAGAACGCAACAGGAAAGGAGGGTTTGTGCCAAATTCTAAGAATGGCCCTTTCTGAAAGACAAGCCAGAGGAGACTGATGTGTACAATCTGCTCCCACATTAAAAAAAAAAAAGAGTAAATGTAACTTAATGGTTTTGTAAATGGGAGAGGGGGAATCTATAAACTATAAATATGTTATTTATTTTTTGTACATTTTAAGAAGAAAAAAATAAATATTCACAACACGAGTCAAACAGCTGCCTGCTGCTCTCTTGTGTGGTGACTGCTGGCGCTCTGCCTGCCGAGACGGAGTCGGCAGCCTGGGCTCTGAGCTGCTCTGCTCTTTCAGGCCCTGCTTACAATGAAGACTTTCTCTTCCAACATCCCCCTGACCCCCCACCAGGCTTCTATGAGAAGCGGGCCAAAAGGCAACAAGAGGTCTCCAGTGTGGCTCTGGACTGCTCCAGCACAGCTGCTCTTATCCGGTCCCTCAGGTGGGTTCTGTCCGCACCCTTCTCCCTGGCATGGTTTTGATGACGGAGAGGCTAAAACCACATGCGCATGCGTCAGTCCTATCTCCACACTTTCTGACCCTTGGAAACCCATACTGGGGCTCCTGTGGTTCCCCCTTGTGACAGAACCATTCCCACCGCTCCAGCTGGTGTTGTCAGTGACCTCCCAAGAGCATCTGTTCCAACAAGTAGCATACTAACGTTCTCCACAGCATCTCTCTCTCTCGAGGCACTGCCATAAAGTCTCAAAAAGCTTTCCTTGGCCAATTTCAACCGCAGTGGGATCCCTGCCCTTTGTGCTCCCATCAGGACTAGGGGAAGAGCAGGCCTCACATGGGGGGCATTTATTTTGGAAACTTCTGAAAAGATCATGGGATTAGAAATGGGCCGTGCTCTTTTTTTTTTTTTTTTTTTTAATCACTACCCATGTCCTTCCCCTCCTTGGGTCTGACTGTTCTTCACATCTGCCTGAATGGGTTGTTTGGGGCGGGGTGAGGTGGTCAGCACATCTCTCCCTTTCCTTGTGGACATCAGAGCGAGCTGTGGGATATCCATCCCCCTCCACTCAAGCTCCCGAACCCGGGGGAGTCTCCATGGGCCACACTCCATTTGTTCCCAAGGGTTCTTCAGCCCTGTGCTTCTCTAGGCCTCTCTATAAGTGGGTGCATGGTTAACACTGGGAAATCAGGAATTTGAGCAAAGAGAGTGGGGGGCCCCGAAACGGAAATGATCGGAGAGGTGTGGTGAGAAGACACTGGGTGAGCATCCCCCTGTGATCATTGGGCATCGAACACCCTTTATGCACCACTTGGGAAAGAACATTTCTGATCTCCCATTGGGTACGAGCTAAAGTATTTAGAGTGGTATTCCAGGTGGGGTAGAGGGTGCAGCTGATTTTGAGTCAAGGATTCCCGCCTCTGGGCCGACTTCTTTGCTAACAGTGCCTTTCCAGCTCTCACACACACTTCCAAGCCGACCACACTTAGACTGATGGGGGGCACCCCTCATGATGCCCAGCCAAGGAATGAGCTGCCGCCATTGAAGAAGTCAGCTTGATGGGGGGCCGACTGGCCATTTGCCTGTCTCCCTGGATGGTGTGTCCTGGTGAGTGTTTGTATTAGCATATACCGATGTAAGACATTTGCAAATATGCACCATTTGGTTCTGTTCATCCCTCGGTACCCTGCCCTGTCCCCATTCCATGCCTGCTGCTCCTAGCCAGGCCTCCTGTCATGTCTCTGTGTGTGTGTGTGTGTGTGTGTGTGTGTGTGTGTGTGTGTGTCTGTGTGTGTGTGTGTGTGTGTGTGTGTGTGTGTGAGAGAGAGAGAGAGAGAGAGAGAGAGAGAGAGAGAGAGAGAGAAAGAGAGAGAGAGAGAGAGAGAGTTATTTAGATGAGAGTGGACAGTTAATACCACTGTTCCACTGTTAACCAAGTCACACCACTGAGGGAAATGCCTCCCCTTCCTTGAGAACTGTTAACTGCAAATAGCTTGGCATGGCAGGTAGGGTTGTAAGTCTCTCCCCTACTCCATCCCCCACCTCCCTCCCTCCATGACAGAAGGTCCATTGGCCCAATCTTGTGCTTAATGGTGACTGTTCTATCTAAAGGTTGGGTTGGCAAGTCCAGCTGCTTGAAGTGTTTTCACTATTTCTCCCAGAGAAATACTAAAACGTCAGCTATTCCCCGGAAATTTCATGCAGTTAAGCCTTCCCATGGCCTGGGTGCTCCCAGTAGTTAGCTCCTGATTGCTGCTGTCTCGGCACCCTAGGGTGTCCTGGACTGTGAGCCACACATTAACATCCAGTACAGAAGGTTCCCAGGCAGCAGGCACATGAAGTTAGAAATGTGGGAAGTTGTAGGCATACAGGCTCCTTAGGGGCTCTGACCACCTTCCCACAATCATGGATGACGTCATGCGTTTCAGATATTATACATAGAGACTAACTGTGCAGTAGGAAGAGGCTCTCCACATCTGTGCCCCAAAGGTCTAGTTGGCCTATGAGGAGCTTACTGTAGCTCCTAATCTAAGGAGCAAGATAGTAATATTTGTTCATACAGCTTCAGCCTTTGGGGCTGCAGTCAAGGCCAGTGAATGTGAACAGATTTGGAGAAACAGGCTTTCCCACCAGATCTCAGACAGAGCGGGAAGGAGAGGATACATTGCTTTTGTTTTGTTTGAGACAAGGTTTCTCTGTGGTAGCCTTGCTGCCCTAGAATTGGCTCTGTACACCAGGCTGGCTTTGAACTCACAGAGATCCGCCTGCCTCTGCTTCGAGTGCTGGGATTAAAGGCGTGCGCCACAGCCACCGCCATTGAGTGACGACGTTGCTTTCTTTAGGCTTCTACAGACCCGACTGAGCAGTTTTCCTGGGTTTTGCTTTTGTGCTTCATGTTTGGGGGAGAGGCAGGGGTGGGAATGGGGAGATTGAAGGCCAAGCTGGGAAGGAAGCAAAGAAGGAAGCCACATGTGGTGGCTTCCAGACTCTTCCACCCCCCAAACCTGGAAGCTCCCCAAGACACAGGCAGTTCTGGCAGCTTAGTAAGGAAATCTCATGTTCCAGACAAGGATATGAAATAATAAACATGCTTTAATGCCAGGCAAGAGCTACACAATCAACCGATAATGGGACCACTCCGCACAGTATGACATATATATTATTCATTTGTAGAAAGTCCCTCTGGGGAGTGCTGCTGGGGTGGGGCGGTACCCACAGCATCCGTTCTCCATCCTAAGTGAGGTATGAACAGTCCAGCATTCTGACACATCCTTCAAGTACTAGGCCATTTAGTCCAGTCCTGTAGACCACACAGACTGCCTTCACTTGGAACAAAACACAGCAGAAGCCATGCCTAGCCACCACAGGAGTGGCCGACGTCTTCAGGCACTCAGTCCTCTGCACGCTGTCGTCCCAAACACGCATGCATAAAATTACACGTCTCCAATGCCTTCCTGGGAGAGGTGGGGAGGGGAGGAAAAGAAGAAAACAGACAGATGGGTCCGCTCTGTGTGGCTAGCTAGTTCTGGAACTCTCCGTGCATTCTGGGGACCACAGGGTTCATAACCTATGCCTCTGGCTCCTGTGTTTTCCCGCTATCTCTGGAGGCCACCTGCAGTTTCCACCCCAGCTCAAAGTTCTAGGAAACATAGGATCTGGCTCAACCTGAGGCAGAGCCCAAGTGGATGAGCCCA
Source organism: Acomys russatus (assembly GCF_903995435.1). Classification (NCBI taxonomy): domain Eukaryota; kingdom Metazoa; phylum Chordata; class Mammalia; order Rodentia; family Muridae; genus Acomys; species Acomys russatus. The sequence goes on along the minus strand of NW_026131842.1, from coordinate 5,500 downwards.
CCTCCCCAACACCTGCGTGCTGGCTCCCTTCGCCTGCTGCACCAGTGGGTTAATTCTGCTTTTCAAGAACAGACTTTACCATTTGGCCCACAGGATTTGGCAAGCCTTGGTTTTTAAAAAAAAAGGAAACAACACTAGGAGAAAAAAATTAAGATTTTTTTTTTTTTGAGATCTGGGTCTCAAATTTTCAACCCATGAAACTACCAGTCAAGTGTGAACTTTGGCCAGTTAGGAATGTTGCTGTGGGGGGACCTGCGGGCTGGCAGGAACCGGCTCGGCATCACTTTTCTTGTGGTTGTGTTTATCTTGCTGTGGTTCTTGGTCTACAGGAAGTAGCTCGGCAGCATTCAGAGACCTACCTGACTCCTCCTGGGCAGGTTCTGCCACCAACATCCTTGGGCGTCTTGGGCCCTTCTTGTGCCTCTGTTTGTGAGGCTCTGGTTGCTTGTGGCCGGAAGTTTCTACTTCCAGTTTCAAAGTAGTGTATATGAGGTGACCAGCCCAAGCAGCTCCTCAGCTTTGCTGCATTCAAAGAACACAGGGAGGAGGAGTGCTGTTGCGACTCCCATGGCTGTGCCCTCACACAGCGCAGGCTCCCTACACCTGGCTCTTACTGTGGGGGAACTGCCCGGCTGGCCCACACCTGACTGTTGGAAGAGTAGCTGGGAAGCAGAAAAAATTAACATTCTAGATGTGGCTTCCCGACAAAGGATGTAGGTTAAACTGCTAGGGAGTTCCTCATTGCTCTTTCTTCCTGGCTCTAGACCATTCATCTGCTTAGAGAAACATCACTGCGTTCGCGGCTGGTGCGCTGTTGGGCCCTGGCCCCTTGCCAGTGTGCGGCTCTGACGGACGAGATGCTTGCAAAGCTGCCTTTCCTCCCGTGTCCTCCGGCCACCTGACTCTTGGAAAACCATTCGGAATCAAAACGGGTGCCCTTGTCGTCCTTTTGTAATTTTATGGAGTATACAAAATACACCTGTTGACTTGTACACTTGTTGCAAAGACAGATACGACTTATAAAAACAAGACATTAACATTCATTGATGTTGGCTTCACAATAAGCTACTAAACGGGTTCTGTAGTAGAAGACTGTATTAGCGCCCACTAAACATGCATTTACAAGGCAAGACCTTAATTTGGTCTGCGATACCCCAATATTTTATATACAGCAGGTCTTTTTATAAATCACAAGTAGGCAGCAAGATGGGTCTGGTTTTTAAAATATGTTGCCATCTGTGTTTGATTTTTCAAGAAACTATTTAGCTCAACTCGTGTAAACCCACGGCGGGGGGGGGTGGGGGACAGCTGAGCCATCTTTCCCCCATCTCCTCTGTTAACTTTTACTTCTTCATGTTCACAGCTTAGAAACTACATCCTGCTGGGGTCGAGGGAGTGGGCCTCTTGGCGCAATGTCCCAACTCCCTTTAATAGCCTTTCCCAGAGGGTCACCTGACCCTGAAAACCCTAGCCTTAGATGCTCGCGTAGTCCTGAGTGCACGTGTGACAAGACCCAGATTAGCCCCTCCAAGCTTGCAGAAGGATCTCAGGGCTGAATGGATTCCCTTCTCGGGCCCTCAAGTCTTGGGTTTTAAGACAGAGACATTAGAATCAAAGGAAAAAATAATGACATTAAAAAGTCATCCAGCAGAGAATTCCACGGAGTCCGCTCATGCCCTCCACAAGCACGCGGGCTCTGGGCACTCATGTCCACAATGAAAGAAGCAAGGGGCAAAGGGTGTCACAGGAGGGCACATCTGACCGAAGAGGGAACAGATCACTGTCAATATTGTTTGGCAAAAAATAAAAATAAAAATAAAATAAGTTTAAAGCTAACTGGGAGAGACACAAGCAGCTGTAGCGTCCTCACGGTGCAGGGCTCAGAACTGGCCAGCGCTGCTGGGGTCGCACTGCAGGAGACGCACTATGGATGGGTCGCTTTTGGCCCCTCGGATGAATTCTTCCAGGGAGAGTTTTCCTAGGAAGCAAGAGGAGCAGTGAATGGCGGGCCATGGCCCTTCACACTGTACCCGAGGAACGGCAGACGCCCACCGCTTCCCCCAGTAGAGGCCAGGAGCCATGAGGCAGGGACCCCACATCTCTGTTTACCATGACATTCCTCACCTGTCCCAGGACACAGGGCCATTTCCCATCACCACTTCCAGGACAGGACTCAGGGCTTGGGGAGGGCATTGGCTCACCCTGACCTCAATCTCTGCCCTACTGGTCTTATGCCTCTGCCTAAACCACCCCAAAACTCCTGAGCCCCCCTGCTCAGTATCTAAGGAATGAATAGCCCAGCTCATTTGAGTGTGTCAGGCTCTTGCAGCAGCAAATCTGTGCCCATGGGTTCCTTCAGCCACTGTGTACCAGAGAGCTCAGGTTTGCAGAAGACCCCTCCCCTGGTGTAGGTTCTTTTTAACAACTTCCTGAGGAGAGCAGCATTTCAATTCAAAGTCGGGAGAATAAAGGAGTGTGTTTTAGACAGAGGGTGGGCTGCTGCTTCTCTCTCTCTCTCTCTCTCTCTCTCTCTCTCTCTCTCTCTCCCTCTCCCTCCCTCCCTCTCCCTCTCTCCCTCCCATCTCTCCCTTCTCTCTTCCCCTTCTCCCCCATCTATGCCCCCTCTCTCCTTCTCTCCCTCCCTCCCTCTCCCTCCCTTCCTCTCCCTCTCTTCCTCCTCTGCCTCCTCTCTCCCTTCTCTCTTCCCCTTCTCCCCCATCTATGCCCCCTCCCTTCTTCCCTCCCTCCATCCCTCCCTCCTTCCTTCCCTCCCTCCCTCCCTCTCTCCTTCCCTCCCTCCCTCGCCAGGTGGCTTGAGAAGAGAGCCAGGAATCTTTCCTCACCACACCACTCTTGTTTTTTCTTCTTTTTGACAGGAAGTCTCACTGTACAGCCCAAGCTTCCCTAGGCTTCCTCTCAGTTTCCTGCATGCCCAGTATCCCTCTTTCTCAACTTTTTTTTTTTTCCAGTAAAAGTCCTCTGTCACTGTCACTTTGGAGACGTGAGTGGGCGAGGGGGAGCTTTACGTGTTCCTGGCAGCTTGCACTGATATATTGGGAATGGGACTGCTGGGCACCTTAACCCAGCTCTGCCCTCTCTTCTTTCCTGGAGACTTCGCTCTATTTGTTCTTCCAAAGACAGACACCAGGCTGTCAGGCTCCTCTAGCCCTGTGCACTCACTTCCATTCCTCCTTAGCTGCTCTTCCAAGCTACCTGCTCAGCCACCTGCAGCTGAGAATGAGGGTGTGGGAGCAGAAGCACCCGTTTGAACACTTGGAACTTGCAGGGCGCGGGCGCTGCATCTGTAGAGCACTCGGTGCCCAACATGAACTCCGTCCCTTCACAGACTCGCATGGCGACTTGCCTGTAGGTGCAGAGTTTTCATGGCAGAGGCCAGCAGTGAAATGCTTTAATCTAAGGAGGCTCTGGTTGTAGTGGCATTACAGGATGCCAGCTCTGAAGCCAAGCCCTGAGTTGAAGCAATGAGTCTCCTGGGTGCTCAACAGTCCCCCCTCCCCCTTCTCTCACTGTTTCCATCCCCATAACTGCCTTTGTTTAAGCAGATCTTTCTTTAGCAAAACCAGGGCAGTAGTAGTCGGCTGTCCACAGGGAATGGGAACCCAGCCAGGGCCCCTCGATCCTGTGCAGAGGCCCTGCCTGTGAACCGCGAATCTGGAGTCTTGTCGTCCCATCGTAGTCCGCCTCTAAGGAGGAGGCTGGGTCTTAAAGCCAGCATGTTCCCCAGACTACCAAACCTGTGGTTCTCAATACAGCAAGTTCGCTAATGTCAAAAACAATCCCGTGTTTGTTTAAAACTTTGCAAAACAAACTAGGTGCTGTGAACCAAGGCACACGAGGGGAAACAGGATGTCAGAGGATGTTCTGCAAGTTCATGGGGGAAACAGAGCAAAGAGAGTTGTCTTCTGACCTGCATGTATGCGCCGTGGCACACTCATACAGGCCATGTGCTAATACGTGCAGCAACACACAGTAATAGTGAAGAAAATGGAATTTATGTTTTAAAAATGAGTTGGCTGGAGAGATGGCTCAGTGGTCAAGAGCATTTATTGCTCTTGCAGAGGACCAGAGTCTGATTCCCAGCACCCACGACAGGTAGCTCACAGCCACCTGTAGCTCCAGCCCCAAGCATCATATACCCTCTCTTCTGATCTCTGTGGGTGCCTGCGTGCATGTGGTGCACATAAACTCACACGGGTGTGCATATACATCCACATAAATAATAAATGCACATTTGTTTAAAGAGCTGTGATGCTTTTAGCAGCATTGGGCCGTCAAGGGTCAGCCTTGACTTAGCACTGTAAACTCAGGGACTATTTTTTAATAGCATTTCAAGATTTGGTGAGAAAAATAAGGATGCCAAAATAACTTTAAATGTCAGCTGAATTACAAGCAATTCCTTAGCATATGCATGTCCCAAATATTGCATACAGACATAGACATAGTAAAAAGTCATTGTTTGCCAATTGATTGGGCCTCCTGTATCTTACTTGTCAGCCCAACATGCAGAAATCACATCTATTTATTTGCTTATTTTTCAGATAAGGCTTCCTTATATAGTCCAGGCTCCCTTCAGACTTGGTGGGGGTGGGGGGGAGGAGTCCTCCTGTGTCACTAAACCAGACTTGTCTCTTTTGTTTGAAATCCACCTTTCCTCTCCACTCTGGTTTGTGCATCTGCTAGTTGCATTTCACTTTTGGCAGTACCCTCTACCCAGTGGGAGCCTGCTGACCACTCCAACCCTCCTCCTCCTGCTCCCCACTATCTGGGAGTTTCACTTGGACTCAGCATCTTAGAGCATGCTCGTAAGACCATTCAGGAAGGCCGGGACAAAAGCTGTTGGGGTCTGTGAGAAGCAGCAAACCCATCCACAGACTCTGGTTCACTGGCCACAAGGATCCAGTCCTCTGGGAAAGGCCACCCTGACTCAGTGGCCTTTTAGTTCTGCTCCGGAAGACCCATTCTATTCTGGGGAAGGGTAGAAGACAACTTAGGATGAAGTTAGAAAGACCTGGAAAATACGGCCCCTTTGCTCCAGGCTGGGACCAACTCCAGGGTCTACCCAGCTTCTGTTCCTTCCTGCCCAGCTGAGGTGGTTCTCACTGTGCTCACGTCCCTGTGCAGGACACCTGGTCCTCCAGTGGAGCTGCCCTGCCCGGACTCCACCAGCAGCCTGGCCCAAGCAAAGCTCCTCAGCCTCCTACCATCTCTATTGGTGTCCATCTGGCGGAAGATCTTTTCTGTCCTTTTCTCTGGGGTTGATTCATCTTCAGGCATTTTCATGACAGAGGAAACCATTTTGTAGATGGCCTAGGGACAGAAGTGACAGAGTGGTTAATATGGAAACACAGTTCACCCAAGGGTAGCTCTGTTAAGTGTCAAATGCTGGAGTGAAGGGGAAGTTTCTATGCTCTGTTGGGTCTGTCCCTGGGGCTTGTATGACACAGGATGGTAAAGTCCCCGGTAGAAGAAAGGCCATCTG
>NW_026131841.1:0-46904 GCF_903995435.1 Acomys russatus | reverse complement strand
GTTCCTGCTGCAGCTCTGCTCGCCTGTCCTTGGGCTCTGTTCCCGTTCCAGTGTGAACTCCTTGGAGACTCGCTTGCCCCCAGTGTTTTCTATGTGATGCTATGATATCACACACAGCACTAAGATTTCTCTCACAGCTCCACAGAAAGTGTTTTTGGTCCATGAATTGCTTTGAAAGAATCCAAGCAAATGCAAGTAACATAGAGGGAAATGGTAACTTTCCTCTCCTTTCCCAGGCCCAGTGGTGTGTGAGGCTGTGTTTCACTGGTGCTCTTTCTCCAAAGATGTTTCTGTAAATAAACCAACACACACCCAGCCATGGGCACTTTTCTATAGTTTTTTAAAAATTAAACTGCATTTGTGTGTGTGTGTGTGTGTGTGTGTGTATGTACGTGTGCGTGTGCACGCGCGCGCGTGTGTGTGTATAAATGGGAAAATCAGTGGACAACCCGTGGGAGTCAATATTTCTCTCTTACTACCTCGTGGGCTCCAGAGACTGAACACAGGTCATCTGGCTCAGGAGGTACCTTTTCTCTCTGAGCCATCTCACTAGCCCTCTTCAGTTTTTCCAACAGTTCAGTCAAACTATGCCTGTGCTTTGTAGGTTCTTTTTCTCCCTTTAATAGTGCAGTGTAGCCGAGGGTCCATTTCAGTGAACACAAAGCTGGCTCATTTGTTTAACAGCTATGCGGGGATATGCTTTCATGATTAAGTACCCTCTGATGATAGATATTTGGGTTGTATTAATTTTTCCTGACAGTGAACTTCTTTGTACTTAAAAAAACTGCATATTCTAGTAGATTTTTATGGCTTTGCATCCCAGAGATGGCACTCCAGGAGCACACAGTATGTGCTTGTGGGCTTTAGAGGCCACTGCAAAGCTGCCTTCAGGAGCCTCAGCAAACGCCTCTTGGGAATAGTTCTCCTTCACGTCACCTCTCCTATCATTGTTACTGTTCTTTGACAATCCTTTGCATTTGTAATTGTGGTCTCCGTGTCCAGGAGCCTTTTCTGTGTGAGACCCTTGTTTGATTTACATATGGGAAATGTCCTCTCCAGCTTTTCTTCTTTGTTCTCTGGGTTATTAGTAGCACATTTACCAAAGCCTTTTTATATTTAAGTACGTTTCTTAAAATTTAGCCATAAGATGCATGATGGTACTTGCCTGTACTCTAGGTATTCGGGAGGCAGAGCGAGGAGGGAACTACGACTTCACAGCCAGCCTGGACTACACACCAAGCTCTAAGCCAACCAGGGTGACATAGTGAGATCAGATTAAGGTCTTAAGCTTTGAAATTAGGCTTGAGTTCAAATATAGGCTAGATATCGTCCTCTGCATAAATAAGTCTTTGAGCCTGTTGGAGCCTTCTTGTGTTCCTCTGCTCTTAGGACAGTGCAGGGAAGAAAGAAAAGAGACAAGAGACAAGAGCATTGACAAAAACTGGTGGGCCAAACAGAGAGCCACCTCAGGAAGCAGGAGGCAGGATTTCTCTGGCTCAAATGCTTCTTTTAATTTAGTTTAATTTTTACTTCTCTCTCTCTCTCTCTCTCTCTCTCTCTCTCTCTCTCCACACACACACACACACACACACTAGTCCATAAGAAGGTGTCAGATCCCTAGATCTGACGTCACAGGTGGTTTTCATACACCTGACGTGGATGCTGGGAACTGAACTTGAGTCCTCTGGAGGAGCAACACAAACTCTTAGCCTCCTTAACCGTCTCTCTTAACCATCTCTCCGGCCTTGTCCCAAACACCTCTTTGGCTTCTCACTACACTCCTTCTGGGGTCCTTCTTCAAAATTCCTCGCTGTGCAGGGTAGGTTCCTGTAGGCAGATGATAGCCCTTTCTCCTCCAAGAAAAGCCAGCAAGGTCCCTCAAGCTGCCTCTGCTGGATACACGAGGGAGATGAAAACAGAAGACATCTCGGAGATAAATGTCTGTTCCGCTGGCCAGGCCATCTGGCCGGCTGACAGGGGTCACCCCAGCACCCTCTCCCTTCCATCACTGAAATCTACTGAGCCTCATCATTTCACCACCATATCAATTTACTAGATTTTCATTTCAGCTTCAAGTTGTTCATTCCCTCTTCTGCTCAGACTAGTAATTTCAGGGGCTGTATTATAATTTCGAGATGTTGTCTGAGAAGCATTACAAAACATTAAAGTACATTTAGCTCTGATTGTCACTTAAGATTATTGCAGGGAATTAGGGCTTTCTCGATCGTAAATGTGACAATAGATTGAGAACACGACTTTATTATGACTAAATGGGGACAAAGAGTAAAGAGGTGTTAAGCACTAGCCACTTCTTGTGTGGGTGCCAAGAAACCCAGAGAAATTAAAGCTGTGGCAGGAGGAGAGGGGCTGGGGCTGGGTTGGTTGTGGGCTACTCCATCCATGTGGCAAGAGGCTCCAGAGTCCCTGTCCATGTGATCAGTCTGTGGGCAGAGGATGAAGCTACCTGGGCTTTTCTGCCATTTCCATCCCATCTCCACCCATATCCACTCTTTTTTTTTTTTAATTAATTTATTCTTGTTACATCTCAATGGTTATCCCATCCCTTGTATCCTCCCGTTCTTCCCTCCCTCCCATTTTCCCCTTATTCCCCTCCCCTATGACTGTGACTGAGGAGGATTACCTCCCCCTGTATATGTATGCTCATAGGGTATCAAGTCTCTTCTTGGTAACCTGCTGTCCTTCCTCTGAGTGCCACCAGGTCTCCCCCTCCAGGGGACATGGTCAAATATGAGGCACCAGAGTATGTGAGAAAGTCATATCCCACTCTCCACTCAACTGTGGTGAATGTCCTGACCGTTGGCTAGATCTGGGTAGGGGTTTAAAGTTTACCGCCTGTATTGTCCTTGGCTGGTGCCTTAGTTTGGGCGGGACCCCTGGGCCCAAATCTGCCTATCATAATGTTCTACTTGTAGGTTTCTAGGACCCTCTGGATCCCTCTACTTTGCTCTTCTCCCATGCTTCTCTCATCTAGAGTCCCAATAAGATGTCCTCCCCTCTGTCCCAGTGTCCTGGTAAGTGAAGGCTTTCATGGGACATGTCCCCTTGGGCTAGTATGCAGATATAAGCGAGTATATACCATTTGATTCTTTCTGCTTCTGGGTTAACTCACTCATTATGATCATTTCTAGCTCAATCCATTTATCCACAAATTTCAGGAATTCCTTGTTTTTAATAGCTGAGTAGTATTCCATAGTGTATATGTACCACAGTTTCTTTATCCATTCTTCTACTGATGGACACTTAGGCTGTTTCCATGTCCTGGCTATTATGAATAATGCTGCTATGAACATGGTTGAACAAATTTTCTTGTTGTGTGCTGGAGCATCTTCTGGGTATATTCCAAGGAGTGGAATAGCTGGGTCTGAAGAAGCCCTATTCCCATTTTTCTGAGATAGCACCCATATTCATTCTTAGTGCTTCTCCCAATACCTTTAATTGCCAGCTTTATTTAATGATATGTTGATTTCCAGTGGCTGTGGAGGTCCCCAGGGAACTGTAGATGAGGGTAGGCTTAGAAGGCAGAAGGAAAGCCAAGGGTAAGAACCAGTATGTAGTAGCTCAGAGATTCCACTTTCATTTGACTCTTTAGTTTGAGACAGAAATCCTAGATGGTTGCTCTTGAGCTCTCTGGAGTCTGCAATGCACTCACCTGGGTTCTCAGTAAGCATGTACCCGCAGAGGTGGGGTCTGGATGCTCCCCAGGAAGTTCTCAGCACTACAGATGATAACCACCAACACATTTCAGTCCATAGCCTGGAGGGCCTAGGCCCCTACACAGTTACTATCCAGACTCCTTCAGGGAGGCCCATGGACAGGATGGTTTTCTAAAGACTTGAAGCTCCACTGGGGACATTTTGTGGTTTTGGTTGATGGGGCAATCATGCAGGAAACAGAATGAGGAGGGCCCTTCACCCACTGGATGGTACCTGCTGCCTTCCATACTTCCTCCATGGCCTCCATAGCCAACCAGGTGAGCTGGGAACCATGCTGCCCACACTTCTCTTTTTAGCTCTTTCCTCAGTATTACTTACATCACTCACAGCTCTGGTTAAATCCCTGACCAAAGCAATTTAAGGGAAGGTGGGTTTGTTTTGGCTCAAAGCTCAAGAGATATTTCTTGTGAAGGAAGGCATGGATCTGGAGTGTGGGCAGCTAGTTTAGTTGTATTCACAGTCAGGAAATAGAGATTCCCAGGTATTTTCTCCTTTTATGTCAGTCTAGGACCCCAGCCCATGGGATGGTTCCATTCACCTTCAAGTGGGTCTTACTTCCTAACTTAATGAAGTACAGAAACTTCTTCACAGAGACGCCAAGAAGCCTGTCTCCTAGGTGACATTACATCCTGTCAAGTTGATAATCTGTGTCAACCATCACACTTCCAGTGGACCAAGTGTGCTTCAGAGACAAGAAATCTTGTGCAGAATGTCCTAGGGCTCAGGTTCCCTAGGTACCTCCATCCATCCTTCACCCCTCTCTTTCCCCCTTTCTCTTTAATTTTTGAGTCCTCTTTAACTCAAACCATAACCTTCCCATTCTGTTTGTTTGATTGGTTGGTTTTTGTGTGTGGTTTCTGCCTTTCTTTTTCTTTCTTTCTTTTTTTTCTTTCTTTCTTTCTTTCTTTCTTTCTTTCTTTCTTTCTTTCTGACATGTATGCTCTCAGGGAAATCTAGGATGTCTGTTTTGTCAGCCTCGCCTTATAAATTTCCTTCAGAGGCAGCCATGTGCCTGGTCCCAGTTGGAGCCCCCATAGCCCAGAGCAATGGCAGTTTCCTAAATTCTTTTCACCTGCCCAGAACCATCAGTGCTGAAAGCCGGCCCAGAAGCTCTCAAGTAAATTCCTTTAGCTCACTACCAAAGTGTCTCTCAAAGGGGAAGTTAAAGGTACATAAAACTGTCACCAGCATTCCTGTAGTTAACTGTGTCATGAAGCCAGAAGGTCCCTGAACCTCATGTCTGGAGCTACGGGTGCCCATGGTCCAAGGGGACAGCACAAAGGATGTCCATGGCAGTGCTGTGGCCAAGTCCTGCTTCTCCCTTTTCTCCTGTTGGCTCCTCAGTAGGATTTTGTGGGGCAGCCAGTTCCTGAGGGCATCTTGTCATCCTTTGGGCATGTACACAAGATCTTCCATGCTAATACTTGTCAAATTGTCATTTGGGGTGCAAGTCTGGCAGTTGAGAGATGTAATGGGTAATGGGAACAGTGACAGTAAAACCCTAATCAGACTCTGACTCCAGCCTGTCTAGCTGATGTTGGGTCCCATTTTCCATGTAAGTAGATTGAAGGATGCCTGCCTTTCAAGGTCACTGTGAAATCTGTAATTGTAAAAATCCCAAAGGAGATCTTGGATACTTTAATCCATTCACTGCAACCTTTGTTTCTTTCTGGTTCTAATAGCAAAAAGGCTTCTAGCTATATCTACAAAATGCCAAGGAACATAAAGCATCCTTGGGCTATAAGTACCCTAAGGGTACCTATGCTCAGGTAACCTAAGAATGCTGGGTCTGCATTGTACCTAACTACAAGCAGGCTTTCTTGTCCCTGCTCCATAATGCGGGTGGGGTAGGACAGGAAGTAGGAAGAAGACTTGTGGGTACAATAGAGAGCTATATTTGTGTGAAGGTATGTTGCCTGGGTGTGTACATGTATGTGGAGGGTCGAAGACAGTCATGAGTATCATTTCTCAGGCACCATCTACCAGAGACAGAGTATGTGGCTTTCAACTTGTCAAGTCGGCTAGATGAGCTGTCTAGCGAGCCCCAAAGATCCTGCCCTCTAACACTGGGATTACAAGCATGTGTCATCATGCCTAATTTTTGCTTGTTTCTTTTTTGTTTTAGATATATTTCTTTTCTGCTTGCTTGTACACCTGCAGACCAGAAGAGGACACCAGATCTCATTATAGATGGTTATGAGTCACCATGTGGGTGCTGGGAATTGAACTCAGGACCTTTGGAAGAGCAGACAGTCAGGTCCTCATGCTTGCAAGACCAACACTTTACCCACTGAACCATCTTCCTAGCCTGCCATAAAGTTTTCATGTGACTGTGGTAACTCTGGGTCACAGCCGTATTGTGTTTGGGTATCAGTCATCTGGATAAATGCCTGTGAAGCAGCTGTTGACATCTTCTGTCCGTTTCCCCCCATTGTATCAGCTGCATTTTTTCTTGTTTTGTGGGAATGTTTTCTTATGATGAGAACATTTTACTGATTCTGAAATTCCTTGGGGAGTAAAAGTGGGGAGATAAATAAACAAACAGGGACAAGTGGTACAAAGCAGAATCCAGGCAGAGGTGACAAACCCCAGCAACGTAGAGGTAGGGTATCCCCAGTTCACAAGATTTGTATTCGGCTGAATGCAAAATGACCTCCATAGACTCAGGTGTGTTTCAACTCTTGGTCCCAGGTGGTGCTGCTCGGGAAGGATGCAAATATTTAAGAGGTAGAGAAGCTTTGAAGGAAGTGGGTGGGTCACTTGGCCACTTCCTGTTTACTTTTACTCTCTGGTTGTTTGCACAATGTGACCTGCCAGTTCCTCGGTTCCTGCGCCATACCTTCTTTGCCACGGTGGACCATTTCCTCTCAACTGTATAACAGAATGAACCTTCTCTTCCTTAAATTGCTTCTCATTGGGTATTTTGTCACAGCAGTGAGGAAAGGAACTAATAAAAAATTTGGAAGGCGAATTTAAAGGTTCCAAGTGCTACTAGACAGATGAAAATGGAGACTCAGGCTTATCTTCAATGCACAGCTTTGCAGGCCTCTCAGCAACTTCTCCTCCTGCATCTATGAAAGTGCTCACCTTTAGAGTCCAATATTGAGTAGATTCTTACTTCCTTGTGGTGCTGACTCAGCTTTCTGTCTGCCTGTATTCTCTTAGGTTCATTAGACTTTTGACATTTTATGGGCCTCTTAGTTCAGCCCTCTAATTTTAATAATGAACAAGCAGTTTGGAGTGGTTACTCAACACCCCAAGGTCACACTGTTGGTCAGGACACAGCTCAATAGAATGCAAAAACTTCATACTTTCTCCAAAGGCCTTTTGATAAGTGCTCAATAGTAAATCAACCATAGTTTCTCTGGCCACAAGTAAGGTTACTGAGAGGCACTGGTGTCTTTTACAGCTTTGGGGATCAGGAGCACTGGCAGTGCACCCAGAGCACTCAGCTTGTGAAGGTATTGGCCAGGCTTTCTAACAAAGGCCCCACTGGAATGTTCTGTGACATCTGCTTCCAACACTGAGCTCTATACTTCAATGATATCTTGCCTCAGATAGAAGGGGGCAGCTGGGTTTGTAACAGGAAACAAATAAGTATAGATTTCCCATGAAAGGGAAGGGTGGGGTGTCTTTTTTTAATCAATAAATAGAAAAGAGAGAAATTGAGCTTTGAATAAAGTCCTTATGGTTTGCGTGATGAAGAGCAGGCATCCCTGTTCACTTTTTTTTTCACTTCCAATGGGCAAAGTAGTATTTGTTCAGCTAGAGGGGCTTTCAGATATCCCTGAGTGGTCCAGAGGTATTAACTTTACCAACTGAAGAATCCCTTCTGCATGTCACCAAATTTAAGTCATCTCTGTAGTTGGAACTTCTAGGGTTAAATGTTAAAAAAAAAAAAAAAAAAAAAAAAAAGCATATTCAATCATGGCTGGGAAGATAGCTGGTGACTAAAGTATTTGCTGTGCAAGCAAGAAGACCTGAGTAATCCCATAGTAGGAAGTCAGGTGTGACAGGGTATGACTCTCACCCAAGTATGGTGGTGTGGACATGGGAGGATCTCTGGAGCTCGCTAGCCAGACACTTTAGTCCAAAATAGATTCCAGACTTAGTGAAGATAATTGTGTCTCAAAAACTGTGTGGAGGGCAGTTGAGGCAAACAACCAAATGGTCCCCACAGGTGCACATATATGGACACATGCACCTGCATATAAGTGCGTACACATTAACATGTGCACAGACACATACACAGGAAAACTATTTCCAGTTTGGCTTCAGCAAAAGTACAACCACTACCACCACAGAATCCAAGAGACAGCCAACTGTGGTGACTTGCTATAATCTTAGCACTGGGAAGTTCAAGGTCATCATCGTCCTCGGCTATACATCCAGTTTGAGGTTACCCTGAGCTACAGGAAATCTTATCTCAAAAGATCCAAATGGGAAAAAAAAGGCACTAGCTCATGTGATCGAAGTCTATAAGTAGACCTCATGACCTTTGACTCATTCATAATGCCCCTGCTTCAGCCTTCTGAAAACTGGGATTACAGGTGTGCACCCTGCTCTACTTGTCTTTGATCCTTTGATTTCTTTGTCTGTTTGCCTTGACTAAGGGGAGCCTCTCAAGGCAGTCTTCCTGTGTTGGGGAAGTCATGAACTAAGGCTTACAGACATGCTTTTTTTTTTTTTTAATGACTCAGAAAGTTCAGTAAAGAACTGCTCTTGGGGTTTCTAGCACACGTCCCATGTTTCCTCTGTATGGTCTGTTTTGGTTCCCATGCTCATCAGGGAGAAAACCAGTCCATAGGACCCTGATTGTCCACTGCTACTTGGCTATCTGTCTTTGGAAGGGGCGGAGGGTTAAGGATAACGATCCCTGAAGGAAGTGCTCACCACTCAAGCATGAGGATCTAAGCTCAAGCGTAAAAGTCAAGTGTAGTGGCATAGGCTTTTAATCCTGTTGACCCATGGGGAGATGTGAAGCTGAGACAGGAGCATCTCTGCAAGTTCTTGGGCCACCTAGCCTGGTACAGAGGAGTGGAAAACGAAAGAGTGGAAGGTGAGGACCAATACTCAAGGTTGTCTTCTGATTTTGACATACATGTCACAGCATGCATATATGCGCATACTCAAATGCATGCATCACATACACGTACACAAATAGGCACGCGCACACACACACACACACACACACACACACACGCACACACGCACGCACGCACGCAGGCACGCAGGCACGCGTGTGTGCTGGCAGATTCTTTTTAGCAGAGAACAGTAAGTTAACGCTACGCAGCTAGAAACTAGTACCTACCTTACCATTCATATGCCACAGTGTGGAGAGACCTGTGTATGAGGCAGGAGATTAGCCAAACTCTATTTTGTCTTTGTCTCAACCCCAGGCTTTAGGAAGCAGACAGGAAATAACATTGATTAATTATCAATATACCGGCTATTGACACGTATCTCATTTCATATTCCTTCCACTAATCCAGAAAGGAAGACATTCATTTCTCAATCTCAAAATCAATGAAAACAAGGACAGGAGGGTCAATAACTTTGCTCCTTGGGGTCACGTGCTGGTCAGTGAAGGGAGCCATTTGATTCTAAAGCTCCCGTTGATGCAGTGCTGCCTTCGAATCTGGAGTTTCAGCGCCTGGGGCAGTCAGAGCTGAAACAACCAGTGATAGCTGAGTGGAAGAGAAACCAGTCCAAGCCAGGTCCTGCTCCAACTCCCTTCCCCCTCCCCTCTGTCCATCTGGATGACCTTGCCCTGGTGAAAGAACTGTGCAGCTGGGCAAGTCTGTACCCAGCCAGTGCAAGTTAGGGATCAGGTGGGTGCCTGACTGTGGTGTGCTCTGGGTTTCTTCTTTAAGTGCTCATTCGTGTGTGTGTGTGTGTGTGTGTGTGTGTGTGTGTGTGTGTGTGTGTGTGTGTGTGAACAGACACTTGAGTGTAAATATATGCCTTATAGTCTGTCTTGCTGATGGCGCTTGCTTCCAATGTGCCACAGGCCAGGCTGGTCCCCGTGCCTACAGTTCTTCTCTTTGGGGTTCGTGATTTACTCACTTCCCCATCCTAGTGACATCTCAGGACATAGACCTCTCCTGCACTGCCCCCTTGCTTCTGTTCTTGCTGGTGGCCTCCTTCCAGTATAGCCTTGCTCTGAGGACTTTTTTTCTGGTAGAGTTCAGAGTTCCTGATACACAGAAGGTTTGGCCATGCTGGTGTCCCACTCTCTTTTCTGGGCTGGGTTCTTTTTCCTAAAGGAAATATTTATCTTCTTTGACTTTTTAAGATTTGTTTTATTGTAAAAGGAACTTTTATTTGCCTGTTTCAGTTGTTGTCTGAGAGGGCTGACTCTAGGGCTGGCTGGTTCAACTCAGCTGTTTTGGCTCAAACTCCTCTTCTGGTTGACTTATACAATCTAGCTTTTCTCTCAGCCTCTGAATTGCTCTGCTTGGCCTCAAACTAACTCCAGCAATCTTCTCTAGTCTTCTGGATCCTTCTCATTCTCTGGTTTATTCTGTCTTCTACTGTCTCTGTAAAACTCTCCTGGTTAAAACTACCTCCTGTCTCTCTCATTCTCTGTGTTGCTCCTTTAAGTAGCTTCCCTTTCCTCTCTCTTCTTGTGAGAGTTGGGCATATCCTATTCTGTCAAAGTTTTATCAAATTCATAATTTTTTTTTCTGCCGCTCAACTAGACATCACTTTCAAACATGGGTGCTTCCTTCTACAAACTAACTCTACCTTCATTGTTTAGGATTAAAGGCGTGGACCACCACGCTTGGACCTAAACTTTCCTTTTCCTGATACTTGCTCTATACCAGATTGACCTTGAATTTAGACTTTCTTGCCTCTATCTCCTGGATTAAAGGCATGTCTGTATTCCAGCTAGAGCACACATATCTAAAGGTATTTAGATAGGATCTCTTGCCAGAGAAGGCTGTGTTCTGAATCAAAATCCCTCTACAGTTTTGATGGGTTATCTCACCAATGAAATAAGCCAATCAAAACCAGATTAAAAGTATACAAAGGTCAGGTTTATTTGGGAACTGCAGCTCCTGGGTGAGGAGTTAAGCAGCCTCAGGGGACCAAGCCAGAGGAAGTCACATGCCTACTATGGCTAGGGGGCGGGTGTTAAGGATTGCAGGTGAAGGAAGATGGTGTGTCTGCCACCTGCTGGACTTGGGGAGCTGGTGGCTCCAGGGGAGGGGGGTGGGGCATCCTCAGAATGCCAGGAATGCAGAGTCTTTCCTTCCAGGGACAGGGATGGAGAAAGGAATGGGATTTAACAGACCATGTGGGGGAGGAGGAGGGCAACCAGAGATGCCAACCGAACAAGTTTATTTTTTAAAAGGTGTGTGTGTGTGTGTGTGTGTGCGCAGTGGTGATGGTAGTGGTATATGAATGTGAGTGTAAGTTTTCACAGAAGCCAGGAGAGGGCAATAGATCCCCTGGAGATGGAGATACAGGTGGTTGTGATCTGCCAGGTGTGTGTGCTGGGAACCTAACTCTGGTCCTCTGCCTGAACAGTACACGTCTTAACTGCTGAACTACCTCTCCAGCCCAAGTCTCCTTTTGCTTTCTCTACTGTCCCCCGGATTTGGTGGAGAATTCTAGACGTTTGCTGTCATGTCAAACCTGAAGAACCTGCAGATTTCTGTATGGTACTAGGCAGGGTCCCCGAAAGGGATCAGAGAGAATTTTGTTCTTCACCGGATAAAGGCCAAGAAGTAACTGTTCTAAGGAATCACTGAATTTCCCTCTAGAACAGAGGTTCTCAACCTTGGGTAATGACTCCTTTTGGGGTTGTGGAACAACCCTTTCACAGGGCATGCTTAAGACCACCAGAAAATACAGATATGTACATTATGATTCATAACAGTAGCAAAATTTCAGCTATAAAGTAGTAATAAAAATTATGTTATGGTTAGGGTTATCACAACCTGAGGAGATGTATTAAAGGGCCGCTGCGTTAGGAAGGTTGAGGGCTGCTGCTGTAGAGACGTCAAGCTGCATGTATCTCCTGAGGCTGGTGTGCTTCTGCTCCAGATTTGAATATCCCTAGAGAGATGGCCAACCAAAGCAGAGTGATGCAAATGTCCTTCAGAAGGGACAACAGACAGGAATGACAGAGGAGGACCAGGCTGAGGAAAGCATGCAGACAATGCCATTCAGTGATGAGAAAAACGAATGAGGAAAGTGGCATGGCACACTGCACTGCTCCACAGCACTTCCGTGTGCAATAATGCAGCTTTCCATCACCCGAGTGGGAGAAATTGCACTTCATACTCCCAATTCTGTAAGTCTAGTTCATTAAAGATTTTTTTTCCTGTCGTTATTAATATTAGAACCTACCAATAGGGAATTATTCTTAACTCTACCTGCAACCATCATTTCGTTTTCAGGCTGTTAACAGGAGTGAATCCTCACTCCATTGTTCTAAAACAGAATCCTATCTCAGAAGCTGATACCATCTCTTCCTTCACCTTCCTTGGAGTCTTACAGATTCCAGTGGGAACCTTAGGCTGTGAAGCAGGGGCCGTAGGAGGCCTGTGTGCACCTCCTCCACCATCTGATTAAGGTTTTTTGCTAGAATTTCACTGCTCACTTACATGAGATGGACAGATAACGGGGAGCTGAACTCATTTTCAAATGTACTTTCAGGCTGAATTTTAGATTGTGCTTAGTGGGAGGGGCCCAGGTAGCCCAGGATAGTCCAGAAAGGACCTTCCACACAGAATTTAAATAAATTTTCATAGGAGAGACCCTTTCCTTGGAACCACTCTGGCAGCGCAGTGCGGGGCGGGGGTGGGGGCTTGAGGGCAGTGGTGGTTCGGGGAGCTCTTGATTGTCATAAAGTAGATGCCCTCAAAAGCACATGCTCTGCAGTGCTCTTAGCTTGCCTGCTGAGCTGCTATTCAAAGCTATGTGCATTCTTTGAATTCCATCAAGCTTCTTTCCAAGTCACAGAAAGTTTGCTTGTAGCTGCTGTTTTGATAATATTCTTCCTTGTCATGAGTGTGTCAGAGGGATCTTTATTTCTTGACAGCCGCGTTTCTTTCTTCTTCACCGTGACATCCACAAGAAGAGATTCGTTTCTGAACTTGTAGCCATTTGGTGATTGAATTATCTTAATTTGCAACAGAGACTCAGGGAACGTCTCATCTTAGATCCCCTGGCCATGCTTCTAGGCTGAGGAGGGTCAGGTGATGGCACTGGGCTTAAGTGCAAAGATTTTGGACTGGGTGGTTGGGGGTCAAGCCCTTGGCATTATTGTTTGCCAGCTGCGTGAAGTTGGTAGGACATTTAATACACGTATACCCTAACTTTCTTAACTGTGTATTGACACTAAGAGTACATGGTGGGGAATCTTGGGGGGCTTTCGGTAAGGTTTAAGGGAACTAGTGTAGGACTGAGGAGAAGGCTTATCTACTAAAGTGCTTATGCACACAAGCTCCAGAACCTATGCCCAATAGCTGGGTGTGATGGTATGTCTTGTAACCCCAGCACTGAAGAGGTGGGGACAGTAGGATCCTTGCAGCTCACTGGCTGGCCACCCTAGCCTACCTGACAGGTTTCCTATTCCAAACAAGCACCTGAAGTGTCCTCTAGGCTTCCACATGCGAGTGGTCACTGTACACATGAACCTGCACACATGAACACATACATACAAATAAGTAAATGTGTAAGTGTGTAAGTGTGAGTTCATTAGAAGCATTTAAAAGTAGGGTCTGCAGTACATGTGTGGTGTTCAGTGGAGCTGCTTCTGTCTTGGGGCAGTTAACTGGACTGTGTAATAAGTATTGTGCATGGATGACATTCACCAACGACTGCTATATTCAGTGCTTGATCTGCACACATGTCCTTGGGCTGTCCTAATGATAATGAAATGGATAGTGTTCTTTTACCAACTTTATGTAAATAGCACACGCCCCTGGTCACATGGCTAGTAAGTAGAGGGGCTGAGATTTCAGATCTGGCCATTACATCTTTCCTCTTCCCTTGTATAGGGCTGTGAAGGATCAGGTAAAGTGGCAGGGGTCAATTTTCCTTCCCCCGAGGCCATCCAGCATAGAGGATAGACAGAGTGGCCCTCTCCGTGTACCAGCTACCCTTTGGAGGCCTTCCTAACCATTTCTCTACCCCTCTGGGTCACACATAAACTCTCCACTCCACACCTTGGCCTCCAGCCTCTCTGGTAAGCATTGTGGTGTCTTTGATGGACTGGGACCTATTAACTCTGAGACAAATGAATGCCCTTTATCAGGTCTCGTTTGGGGATGTGGTATTCAGTATCCTGCTTCATCCACTGACCTTTGTTGTACTATGTACCCCATGGGGCTATCTTGGCAAGAAGCGGGGTAGGGGTGGGGGTGGGGAGGCAGGAAGAAATGACTTTTAGTGTAGAAAGAACAAGAGCAGCTAGCAGCAAGAGGAGACTTAAGCCTCAAGCTGCCTTCTGAGCTATGAGAAGCATGTACCTACTTAACTCATCAGTCAGTGGCATTTTGCTGTGGCTGCCAGAGCTGTGTCACACACTCCACATTTAGACCAGGAAGGACAGAAAACACATCCTGCCTGTAATCTTTGGTACTAATTTTACAGTAGTAGTAAGATGTGGTGTCAGAGTCAAGTTTGCTGTTTGTAAAAAACCAATCACCCATGTTTCCTAACACCAAGCCTCCCAGAACCCAATTCTCTCTTTTGGGCCAGTTTAATAACATAGAGACCTCCTCTACCCACCCACCATCCCCGCCAGGAGAAAGGCCTTGGTGCAACCATCCTCTCTGATGCTGCCCCACCCCAGTCCCTGGTCTGATAAAGGCAGCTTGGTTAGCTGTGGCTCTCCCTCATTCACAGTATCCTAGCTCTGATTCTCCAGGGCTCTGACACCCATGCAGGAGTCTTAGGAAGGGATGGAGGGCAGGTGCAGTGTTCTGTCATCTTGGTCTTGGTCCACATCCCTAAACTCCCTTACTGCTTCTCCAGTATTGGCTGCTTAGGGAGCTCGCCTGGAGGCCAAGTGCCACACGTTGGGAAGCCTAGACTCCAGAGCTGCACAAAATGGGTACCTCATCCCACTGCCCCTGGGATTCTGTTTCACTAATATGCCAATCTTTGAAGCCTTCTCAGTGCCAGCTTTTTGTGATTTTAATTCCTTTCTATTTATAGGCAGCTGCATTCTTTGAGAAAGTGCTATACTTCAGGGCTGAGCTTACTTAGATAAATGCCAACCATTGCAAGCAGGAGGACCTGAGTTTCGTCTCACAGAACCCATGTGAAAAAGCCAAGCGTGGTTGGTGCACACCTGTAATCCTAGCAATGGGGAGGAAGAGACAGGGGCTCGGCAGCCAGCCAGTTTAGTCAGTTATGAGTGAGGTCAGAGTCAGTCTGAAAGCCAAGGTTAAAAGTAACTGAGAAAGATACTCAACATCAACCTCCAGCCTTTACATGTGTGTGTGTGCACCCACGCTCACACACAAAAAATTGAAAAGGGGAAAAAAGTAACTGCAAGCTTTTAGCCATTAATCACTATTAGTGTGGCTTGCCCCTGCCCAGGTGGTAAGAGCAGATTTGTTCTGGTGGAAGCACCAGCTGTGAGCTTCTCTGGAAGTGGTACACAGTTCCCCCAGCAGGCTTGCAGGGCATCACGCCCTGGTTCCCTCCACCCACTCCTGTACTATGTGTGACTGGTGAAGAAATTGTTGGTTTTTCATGCTGAGAAATCACTGTGGGCTTTTGCAGGCACGCTGCGGTGGAGGGCTTTGCTATCCATGCCTTCAGAGCAGTCTGTTGTTATAGAAATCTATATATGGTTAGGATGTAGATAGAAAATATTTGTCCACTGTGTTTCAGTTGTTCATTTATCATGCATCGTGAAGGAACCCAGGCAGTGAACCACAGCGCCGACCCAGAAAGCCATTGACTTTAAGGTCAAGTGGGTGTTCAACTCCCAGACAAGAGGCCTCATTTTCGAAATGTATATTTGCTACTCTAGAGATTTATAGTTTTCATCTTGCGCTTCAGCCTATAGCACAGAATGAGATAGATAGACTGCGTAGCAAACTACAGGCCATTTAGGACCTGTGCCCCATTCCGGGGTGTCTTTGGCCTCCACATGGTAGATAGACCATCTTGGGGAGAGAGCTTTTTCCCGGATGCCATCAAATTCCCAGGACAAGGATGGGACATCCAACCATCTGTCTTCATGGATGGAAGCAGCCATCTGTGATGTTTGTATCATTTTGAAGCCATGGTCTGTGCTCTTTTCCAAAAACAAACCCTAGGAGTATCTTCATCTCCTTCTCAAGAACATTTCTCAATAAGAAACAGGGCAATAAGACCACTTTATTTAAACAAAGGTCACCAAGCTTAGGGATCACTACAGGAGCTATATGCAAGCTACACAGGGTTAACGAAGACCACAGAACAGGGAGCTGGCTGTACAGCATGGATGCCTTGAGTTCATGGCTGACTATATCCCATTGATACAGGATGTGCAGCTCTCTCTGTGGAGTGAGCATCATTATTCATGGCCAACTACATCGTATTCCCATTGTAGCTCATGTTTCTCTCCTTTCCTTTGGCAAATGAGTGGTGATCACCATTTTTGTAGCCATAGTTCTTTAGACCATAGGACCTTGGAGTCACTGACCCAGTGTCCTCCTCAAAGGCCAGTCCAGAAAACAATGTGTGTGCTGTTTAAGTTGCATGTTTTGCACTTGGAAAAGAAGAAAGGGCCAAGTTGGGGAAGGGATCAGATAGAAGAGAAAAGGGAGATTTTATTGCCTTACATATTGGAGAGCCATCGAAAGAAAGAGGAGAAATAAAGGTTGGAAAGGAAGAGAATTGGGAAGTGGAGGCAGAGAGAGAATGCAGGGCAGAAGGATGATGAAAGGTAGGATCAAAGATGGGCAGGTGGTTGTCCAGGAGATAAATAGGGAGGGAGGATGTTTGTTTGTTTGTTTTTACTGTGGGCTCACACTGCAGACGTGCATTAAAATGAAGTACCTCAAAGGCATGTAGGAGAGAGTGACAGAGGCCACTGATGCCCTATTTTACTTTGTGTGAGTGTGTGTGTTATTGTTGTTGTGGTTGTTAATGTTCCCCAACTAGAGTAAGCAATGCAAGTTCCCAAAGGCTTATGAATTCCAGATTATTGAGGCCACATCTCCAAAGCCTGATTTAGCAAGACTAGGTCAGACCCCAGGATCCCATAAGTGTCCAGGGATGTGTGTATTGCTCAGAGGATAACCTCAGATGGCTTTTCTCAGGAGGTGCCCATTTTATTTCTTCAGTATTGGCCTAGAGCTCAACACTTAGGCTAGGCTGCCTGACCTCATCAGCACCACAATCACAGGTGCAGTCTGCCATCCTGAGATTTGTGCATCACCGGGCGCTGGGGATTGAGCCCAAATGTTCACTTTACCAACTGAGCCATCTCCCCAGCCTCAAGAATCTGCATTTTAAAAAAAGTTCCATGTGCTGACACTATTGTTCTTACCCTCAGGTGTGAATCGTTGTCTCAGAAGTTGGGGGTGAGCCATGGTGGGCTTCTTGGGTCAGGCAAGGTCAGGGAGTGAAATCGAACGTCTCCGATAGCACGCGGAAGCAGATTGGCAAACACTAGAGTATAAATTGGAAAAGCGCTAAAAACCTTTTATGGGGCGTTATTTGTCTCTCTCTGGCTCTTCATTCAACTAACCATATGCTTACTTTCCATTGGCAATTGCGATTTAAATGTCAGTTGATAGCAGATGTTCCTTCGCCCTACTATATGCAAGTTAATTTATAGTCCACAAAGCCTGGCGGAGTGTACTCCAGCCATGCGGGGGAGGGGGGGTTCCCACTGCCTTACCATCCCTTTGTGCAGCCCTGCTGAGCCTTGTGGGGAGCAGAAGGTAAGCTGCCATTTCATTCCCCAATTGTCAGCAACACTGAATCTTGTTTGGTTTAGGTTGTTCTCTTCCAGGCTAGCTCTTACTCTCCTTTGTGTGTGTATATGCGCGTGTGTGCATTCATGAAGAAGCCAGGGGTCTGTGTTGGTGTTTCGCTCTGCTGCTCTTTTATTTTTTGAGGCAGAGTCTCTCACTGGAGCGCAATGACAGGCCAGTGAGCCACTCTGTCCCTTCCATATCCCACCCCTCCCCTGTTGCCCTATGCTATGTGCCAGCACATCTGGCATTTTGTATTAGTCCTCGGGTCTTCATGTTTACACAATAAGCACTTTTCTGATTGGGTTATCTCCATGGCCCCTCTGTGCTAGTTTCTTTTCTGTTACTGTGATAAAAGCAACTTGGAGGAAGAAAATGTTTATTTGGCTTATAATTCCAGTTCTCAGTGCTTCATTGAGTGAGGTCAGGAGAGGGACTTAAGAAGGAACCTTAAGGCAGAAGCCATGAGAAGCAATGTTGGTTTACTCACATGTTTATGCGTAGCTAGCGTTTTGATACAGCTCAGAACTACCTAACAAGGGAATAGTACCTCCCACAGTGGACTGGGTGCTCCTTTATCAATTGATAATCAAAACAGTCCCCCAGAGGCCTATTTCAGAGGCTGTGCCTCAGTTGAGACTTCCTTCTCAGATGACTCTAGGCTGTGTCAAGTTGAAATTTTATTCTTTCAAAAAAAAATCTGGTTGTTCCTGCTTGTAGGAAAGTTGGTTAGTACCCTGCTTTTGCTGCCTTAACACTTTGCTTTGACCTTTCTCATGGTCCTGAGCAAACTAGGTTGAGGTCACCTTGTTATTCTCAGCATCAGAGCATCAGAGAGTATCCATAATAGACCACTGCATACAAGAGATGTCTGCCACATGGATAATGACACTCCATGAATTCTAAATTGTGAAACAAACAAACAAACAGGAAACAAAGAAATGTTTAGTTCTTGTGCACTGCAACCAGAGTTAGAACTAGAAAGTAGAAATGAGAAGGCAAGGGGCAAAACATCCACAGCAAGTACAGAAATCTCACCACCCTCAGCCTGCTCACTGTACCAGAAGGTTCTCACACATCAACGAAGTGGGCCTCTGACACAGGGGAGAAAGGAACTCTTTGGGATTTGTGGAAATCACGCACTCTATCTGGGGGATAGACAAAGTTTACAGATCTTTTCTACTCAGCCAATGTTAATAGATAACACTTTTCTATGTGTTTGTGGATGTTTGTCTGAATGCAAGTTCATGTGTACATGCATGTGGAGATCAGAAGACACTGTTGGGTATTATTCCTCATGCACAAGCCTCTTTTTTTTTTTTTTTTTTTTTTAAGAAGCTAGCTGGCCAAAAAGCTACAGAGAGTCACGTATCTCCACTCCCTGAGTGCTGATTTACAAATGAAGCTACCAAGCCTGGCTTAATATCAATATTTCTATAAGTGCTAATATATGATAGATAGACAGAAAAATGGGCAGACACATAAGCGAGGAATCAATAATAGCTAGGCAGCCAGCAAGATGACAGACAGATAATAGATGAATGGAAGATTGGGTGGACAGATGAAAACATAGGGTGCTCCGTGATGGATGAGTGAGTGGATAGACAGATGAATGATAAATGAGAAAGAATAGATGAAAAGATGCTTGGTAGATAGGTAGATAGATAGATGGTAGGTCGATGATAGAAAAATGGATGGGCAGACAAACAGATTGATAGATAGATGATAGATGGCTGGAAGATAGATAAATGATAGATAATAGGTGACAGATAATATACGTGTATACATAGGTAAATGATAGGTGATGAGTGAGTCAACGGTAGGTGAATGAGTAGCTGATGGATAGATAGATGAATGAGATGGCAGATGGCAGATGGCTGCGTGTTCAGATGGATAGCCCTTGTGTCCTGAACACTCTTGGTTGTCTCAAGCTAGAGTTTCATGGTCCTCTGGGTGGGAATAATGCCTGTTTGAGGGAGACTGAGTTTTAACAT
Organism: Acomys russatus; assembly: GCF_903995435.1. Lineage (NCBI taxonomy): Eukaryota > Metazoa > Chordata > Mammalia > Rodentia > Muridae > Acomys > Acomys russatus. The sequence goes on along the minus strand of NW_026131841.1, from coordinate 27,239 downwards.
GGAATATGATCAATCATGTAGATGTCTCTTTCACTACATCCCATGCTGGCAGGTCAACACTTGAGCCTACAATCTGTACTCTCTCCAGTAACACAGAGCCTCCATTGGCAGTCAAAGGTAGGACAGCCTCAATGCTATGAGCCAGAGGCAGGGAGTCCTGTGCTCTGGGTCTTCAAGATCCTGGGCAAACCACTTGTATTAAATTTCCTCTTTTGCGATTGGAGACTCACCTCTCTTTTCTGAGACCACAGGAATATACTCAACGATGACCTTTACCTTAAAGGTCAGAAGGGAGAAAGGAGAGCATGAATGTAGATAAGTCAATATCACCAACATCCAGGGCCGCAGAATCAAATGGATTTGTGAAAACCTAACCAAGCCAGCTGTCTCCAATGCTGTGGAAATGTCACCCTCTCCTCAGTGCTGGGATTACAAATGCATGCTACCACACCCCGGGTATGGAGCTGAGCACCTGCATTGCTTATGTCTTTAGAAAGAGAGTTTCTTTAATGTGTGTGTGTGTGTGTGTGTGTGTGTGTGTGTGTGTGTGTGTGTATGTGTGTGTGAGTTTCCCATAGATATAGCTGTCAATTTGACACAAACTTAGAGACACCTGAGAAAAAGAGACCCTCAACTGAAGAATTGCCTCCGTCAGCTGGCCTGTTGGTATGGAACCTATGGAACACTTTACTGACAGCTAACTGACACAGAGGGGCCAAGCCCACTGTGGGTGGTACCATGCCAAGGCAGGTGTGCTGATGGACTAGTCTACCCTGATCTTGGGGGTGAAAGCCCTCTTGTAGTAAATACAAACTAGGTTCAATCCTGTTTATGACTAAATCTCTGTTTCTCAAGCATTGGGCTAGGCCTCTCCTGTAATCCTAACAACTGGTTCTGCACTGCCGTCATGGCTTTGCTTCAAAAAGTTGTAATAACCATTATGCAATTCTACGTTTGCCTCAAAAGGTTGTTATGACTACCTTGTTATGACCACCTTGCAATCACATCTTTGTTTCATGAGGTCATCATGACTAACTTTCACATTTATGCACTGCTCCTGTAACCCTGCCTATTTTTGTCCACCAAATCCCCCTACCCCTCAGCTATAAAACCCTTGTTTTTATCCAATGCTGACCTTTTGAACCCTGCCTTTTTGGGGGTGGGAGGAAAGGCAGTCTGTGCACACAAATAATAAAGCTTGATTTAATTAATTGCTTGTTAATTAATTTGGCCATGATGATTTGGGTCAGTAGTCTTTCTCCTCCGATCTTTGGGATCAACAGGGCCTGATTTATATAAGAAAAATAGTGGAACAGCATTTGTCCATGGTTTCTGCTTTAAGTTCTTGCTTCGGCTTGCTTTGCTGATGGACTCTAATCTGTAATGTGAAGTAACCTCTTTTCCCTCCAATACAGAAACACAGGGACAGTGTTCATGTATGCCGTTGCATTTGTGCACATGTCAGGAAACACACTGCCTGTGCAAGGCAGAGGACAACCTTAGAAGTCTTGGTCCATGCATTCCACCTTGGTTTTTTTGTTTTGTTTTGCTTTTTAGATGAGGTCTCTTGTTTGCTGCTATATAAACCAGGCTACCTGGCCCAGGAACTTCTAGGAATTCACCTGTCTCCACCTCCTGTCTTGTTTGTAGGGGTGCTGGCGGTACAGGCACACATTATAGCCTCTACCTTTATGTGGGTTCTGGGGCAAGAACTCGGGTCGCCACATTTGTGCAGCAAGCACCTTAGCCACGGCGCCATTTTCTCCAGCCCTGCGTCTGTTTTCTAAACATTACTTTGCCAAGGATGCATGTGAGTCCTCCTCTAATGGCTCCTGTCACTTCATTGTGGTGATGGAGGAGCAAAACTAGAAAGGCTTTGTGCGGAGAAGCAGATATGATATAAAGGCATTTCACAGCCCAGAGTGCAGTGCTGTCTAGGGTATGATACCAACCTATCAATAATCCAGTTAAGACCGTTTACCTGCTCTTACGTGAGAGGGTTCAGTCCGCTGGTCTTCCTTCAAGTCCACACTCGCACTGTTTAAGTGTGGGCTCCACTCTGCTCCATACAGACCAAAGTATTATAGATTTCCCACCCCCCCAAATGTAATACACAAGTCTAAATTGATTGCAGCCAAACATAAATTTAGTCAAATCTTTAATGCACTCCATTAAGCCAGGAATAAGACTTTAAAGCACTGTGTTAGCTATAGAGGAGCTGGGACTGGAGTTGAAACATTCTGAAGCAGCCAGAATAGAAGGTTACCTCCGGACATGGCGTCACATTTATTCTCAACAGTGTATCGTGGGAAAGGACGAATATCTTTTTTTTTTTTTTTTTCCAAGTGTAACAAGCCATTACCTGTCATTGTAAAGTGACAAATTCTGCACAAAGGGCCTGGTTGGCTTCATGTTCTAGAAAGGCTAACTCCACTCTCACACTGCCTGTGGCCACACGCCTCAGATTGCCATTGGTGGCACCTGCAGGCCCAACACTCCATTTTCTTATAACAAAATTATCTTTTGAACCAGACAGAGTGGCAGCCATTTTTCTCACCTCCAGTTGAGGTGAGGGAAGGATATGCCAAAAGCTGTGCCAGGCAGCCGGCGTGGTTCCTGTGATGTGGAGAGACGGAGCTTAGGATGAGACCTGCAGAGGACATTTCTGTACTTTCACAACAATGTAGACTTGGAGCAATTTGACCGTCACTTTTACAGGGGGTTTCTAGGGAGAGGCTGGCCAAACAGGCCACATTGTAGTCAGGGATACACAGTCAGACACCCAGCGGGAACTCGGTACTCCTTGGTAGTATTGCAATTGCAGGCTACTTGGGCGGTTCCCTGGGATCTAGACAGGCGGAGTTTGGGATTTAGTATGGCAGAGGGGGAGGGGAGAATAAAAAAGACCTCACCGACAATTTTCACAATGATTCTCTATTTCACTCGCATAAGAAATCCAGCTATATGTGTGTGGAGCTAGGTAGCATTATAAAAATTGTCACTGATTATTATCATCTTTCTTTTTTTTTGTATTTAATGTCATTGAAAAAGTTTAAGTTAAATATATGGCTTCTGTTATTTCAGTGGATAGGGTCACATTACATATGTGTTGTGGTTAATGACTGTGTGTTATGTGCATATATATGCATGCATGTCTGTTGGCACCTGCGTGAGGGCATGTGTGTTCGCATGTGGAGGCCCAAATTTGATGTCAAGCACCGTCCTTGTTAACTCTTCCACCTTACTTACTGAGACAGGGTCTCTCAGTCAAACCCAGAGCTCACCGATCTGGCTAGTCTTAATAACCATCCTGCTCTGGGAATCCCTCGTATCTGCATTCCAAGGCTGGCATCACAGGTGAGCTCATCATGTCCATCCAGTGCTCATGTGGGTACCAGAGAGCTGAACTCTTGCGAAGCAAGCACCTTAACAACTAACTGAGCCATCTCTGTAGCCATCTTTCTTGTGTTTCTTTATCAAGCTGAAAATAGGAAAAATTGACAGAATTGTATCTTGCGAGGAAAAGGGAGCCTGTACCACAGGTTTTGGAGACAGGCAGGTTTCACATTTGTTAAGTGAAATACTAATTGCTTTGGCCTCTCTGGGTTGTCGGGAGACTGAGAGGCCTACGTGGGAAGAAAGTGCTCAGCACAGACACTGGAGTAGAGGAAGCTAGCTCCCCAACAGTTTGCTCTCCCTGCTTCTGTCTCTAGACCTGCTTGTGTGGACTAGTTAGAACCGTCCATTTCTATTCAGACTGTCTTCCACTCACTGTCCTAACTACGCACTTGTACAGCCAGAAAGCTTCGCTTCCTTCTTGGCTTCTTATCATTGAGGGATCCTGATCGTCTCTCCCATTTGCTGCTACTCACTCAAAAGGACCCGTTGTCATCTCCCACTTGCGATCTCATTTCAATTTCACAGCCAGGATCTCATGCTTGCTGAAATGACAAAGCAAGCCCCGGATCACGGTCCGCCCCAGATCACGGTCAGCCCCGGATCACGGTCCGCCCCACGCCCTGAGTTTCTTCCCCTTCCTCTGCTCTTCCTCCTCCTTCTCCTATTCCTTCCCTTTTCCTCCCTTTTTAAACCCAGAACTGCCTTCTTTCAATGGGACGATCAGTGCAGGATGGCTGAGGCTGAGCAAGTGCATGCAGCAAGCTATTCCTCCTTTCTTCCCCTTCCTCTGCTCTTCCTCCTTCTTCTCCTATTCCTTCCCTTTTCCTCCCTTTTTAAACCCGGAATCGCCTTCTTTCAATGGGACGATCAGTGCAGGATGGCTGAGGCTGAGCAAGTGCATGCAGCAAGCTAACGGAAGGTTCTATAAGCAGGAGATGAGAGTGGGATGCAATGGGATACAAAAGGAAATTGACGATCTTTCTTCTCTTCCCCCAAATCCTCCCCCTTCTCCCCCAAATTTGCCCCCTGCACCCCAATGCTTCTCTCCCTCCTCCCCAGCATCCCTCCTCATCCCCAGCCTGCCTTCTCTCACCACCGTCGCTGGTTGGCTCTCAAAGCTTTGCCATGTTCAGCCTGTGGGAGGTACAGGGAGCATCTAGTAAGCTTTCCAGATTCTCAAAGAGCAGCCTCCCACGGTGCCGCATGGCACACACACAAAGCTGTGCACTCCATTGCCGTATTCTAACAAATGCATTCTCGGATGATGGTTGGGCTTGTTCTGCAAAAATTCAGTGACGGGGGGAACAAAAGCAACCTGTGAAGCTTTGTGGCAACGTGTACCTTCCCCATGTATGTAGGCATCTGTTTTCCTTCATAATCAATACCGAACTAGTCACTCAGAGCCGTAGAAACTTCAGAACAAATCCAGCGCAGTGGTGCTCAAAGTCCCAGGGCTCTGTGCAGCTCTTATTTTTAAGTCAGAAAAGTGACAATTTTCGGTGTTTTTATCCAGCAGTGGTAACAAGGTGATTTTGAATCTGCTGTTGCCTTGGGAGATAGTATTCATTTATTTGTTTGTTTATTTGTTTGTTTGTTTTGCCTTTTCATCAGATCAGTATGTTATTTTGCTTATTTCAGTCTTAGATTTACTGACTGTTCTCAGAGAAGCAAATTCAAAGGGAAGAAATAAAGAGATTGGTTTGTATTTCAAAAGCCCTGCCTGAGGTTTGACATACAGAATCCTTGGAAACTCACAAAGGACAGGAGTTTCTCAGGCCCTCTGTACTGACAGATGGGTTTTGCTCTCTTTGGAGGGTCTGTCTTTGGGGACAGCTGAATTATGTACTGTCAAAGGATACTCGGGCTAACCCTGGCTTCATGGACATGGCTGTTTGCCCTGGGTTATTGATCGATGAACTGTTTACCATCTACCCTAGGCAGGACGCAGTGACCACTATTTGTTGCTTCCCTGTACTTTCCTAGAAAATTGGGTTCAGAGTGGGAAGAAGTACTTGTAAAAAGCAAAATTATACGAATGTCTGTGTTTAATTATGTATGTGTGGGGAGGGATGCGGATAGGAATGCAGGTGCTGAGGCAGCCAGAAGCTATCAGATCTCCCCACTCTGCCCTTGCAGCTGCAGTGACAAGCCCCTGTGAGCCACCTGAAGTGCATGCTGGGAACAGAGCTTCGGTCTTAACTCTTGAGCCATCTCTACAGTCTCATCAAATTCTTGCTTTAAGATAGCATCTCATGAAAACTTTTGTTCTGGGTGCTCAGCTTCTCAGGAAAAGAGAAAATAACGTCCTAAAGATTCCTCAGGCTGATTTTCTTGTTTTGTCAGTCAAGTCTCATCATCCTGTATTTTCGGGTGTTTGTCAGTCTGTAGAAGTGGGTGCAGTCGTGTGAGTGAGAATGCAAGCATGGAGTATGGAGCATGGATCATGCAAGCGAGTGTCTGGAAAACCAATGGGCGCCCCCCACCTCAGGGAAAGGGGTGGACAGACAATGCCCGGCCCCCTCAGGGCCTTCCACAGGGCCTGGCATTCCTGGCCATCCACACTGCAGCTCAGTGCTACCAAGGCAGAGGATGTGCCCATGTCTCTACACAAAATGAGTTTTAGACATTTTGGTGTTTGGGAGAAATTTGTTTTCCTATGTAACGGTAGAAGGGGCATTGCTTCCAAAAGTGTTTGAAAGGAAGCAGAGGCGCTGGCATAGATAGCAGCATCATGATTAGAGGTGTGTATACCTTTTTGGTACAGTGTGTGTGTTTGTGTGTGTGTGTGTGTTACATTATACGTATAATATATATATTATATATACTTAATCTACTTTACACACACATGCACACACACACTTGTTTTGTGATTTCAGTTTGTCAGACTGTAGCATTGGCCGTGATTATATAAGCCAGAACGTAAGCAAATGGGTGTCCAGATAGCCAGCCAAAGCCTCACGCGCAAGCAGGGACGAGGCTGAGTGATACCTCGTCTCTATAATAATCTGTCCCCCATTTTGCTTCTCCTGAAATTGGATGCAAAATCATGTCACAAAATGTACTTGTTTAACGGAAGGGAAACGAGTTCCACTGGACTTAAAAACATCACACTGGCTCTTCTTAGCTCCGCCATTGTTTACAAAACAAATACCCACTGCATCTAATATGGCTGTAGCTTATGGACCCACCTAGAAACAAAAAGACAAAGCCAGGTTTATGGCCAAGGTAAAGATATTTTCTGGATACACGCGCAATGATGAAAACATTTTGGAAATTAACAGGCATCCACAGGTATAAATACACCGTCGAAAGCATTTAACGCTCTTTAACATAGCCAAGTCCCCTGAGCTTGAAGCAGCATTAAATTCTCCTTTGCCAGTGGCAAAAAGAAGCCGTCAAGCACAGCACTGAAAAATTGGTGCCGTTTCCTGGCCAGTAAGCAACAGAACCAAGGGGCTGAATATTTTATGGGTTTTTATTTATTAATTTTGGTTCTCATGCTGTTTTTCTCCCCCTGTCTCTTTTTCTCTCCTGCTCTGCCTTCCCAGGACTGATTGTGGTGACACTGGCCGTGTGCTGGATGCCAAACCAGATTCGACGGATCATGGCTGCAGCAAAACCCAAACACGACTGGACCAAGTCATACTTCAAGGCATACATGATCCTCCTCCCCTTCTCCGACACTTTCTTCTACCTCAGCTCTGTGGTCAACCCTCTTCTTTACAACGTGTCCTCTCAGCAGTTCCGGAAGGTGTTCTGGCAAGTGCTCTGCTGCCGGCTGACTCTACAACACGCCAACCAGGAGAAACACCAGCGTGCCGGCTTCCGCTCCACCAAGGACAGCTCCCGCTCAGCCAGAAGCCCCCTCATCTTCTTAGCCTCTAGGCGAAGCAACTCTTCCTCCAGGAGAACGAACAAGGTTTTCTTAAGCACTTTTCAGGCAAAGCCAGGAGAGGCTGAGCCCCAGCCCTTGAGTTCTGAGTCACCACAGACTGACTCACAGACCAAACCGCCTGATTCCGCCACCGAAAATGGTTTCCAGGAGCAAGAAGTGTGACTGTCAAGTTCAGAAGCCTTGAGCAGAATCTGGCTCTTCCCTCCCACAAAAGCAAAGTTACCTTCACGCAGCGGTCCCCAAATAGACCACGACTCCTATCAGGGACAGAACAGAAGCGCCCAAGGCTTTGGGAAGGGCAGATGCATATCTCAGTGACGTCTAAGGGCTGATTCTTCCAGGCTGGCCTTGGTGGTGGTTACACAGATTGGGATGGGAAGGTCTGGACCTCCTGCTCCACGTTCTTTTCTCACCTACGCACAGAAATTCAGAATGAATTGGTTCAGAGCTTACAAAAGTATTTGCGCACGGCCATCTTGCATTGCTCAAAAGGGAACAAAAAGACTCCCTTGTCTACCCAGAATAAAAGGACACTCAGGGAGGTGAGAGAGGGAGGGCCAGACAGACGATGCGGCAGGGGTTGACATCTCTGTGTTAGCTTCAGCAGTGTGCCAGGCAGAGGGCTGCATTAAAGAGCAGGGCAGTAGTGAGCAGCCCTGGCCTGATGGCCGAGGCCGAGCTGCCTCTTTTCTTGGGCCTCGGCCCATTGCAAAGAGGGGTGTTGCAGCAGCTGATGCATACGGAGTTCAGTTTCCCAGGGGAACAGAAGGACTGGTACCCAGCCGAGGCGATGAGACAGGCTGCTGACGATGCACATGACTTCCGGTACATGATCCCTGCAACAGAGGCCCAGAGAGACATGGGGTTAGCATGTGTGGTCTGCAGTTCAGCCATCTCTTTGTACCCAAATCTGAGAGTGTAGCTTTTCCTTACCTCTTGCCACAAAAGGGGTCTTGTCCCCTCAGTTAGGAGATGGTTCAGGGGATAAGAACTCTCAGACTTACTGGAGCCTAGGAGTTCTTTTGGGTGATGGCATGGAGGTCACCAAAAACACAGCACCTACCATGAACGTCCCAAGAGGGATTTTAGTTGCTGATATTCACAAATAAAGAGTTATTAAAATCAAGGTATGTGTACATGTTATTGTGTGCAATGTATGCGTATATGTGAGTGCAGTGTCCTCTGACTCCAGAAGACAGCATTGGATTCCTTTGGAACTGGAGCTACAGGAGGTTGTGAGCTGCCTTATGGAGGTGAGTTGAGAACTAAGTAAACTCAATTCCTCTGCCCTCAATTCCTCAGTTCTCTCCTGCCCAACTTTTTTGTATGGGCTCTGGGGACCAAATTTACATTGCAAGTATTGTACTGACTAAATGTGTCCCCAGAAACAGGCTCTATATTTTTTAATCAGCTCCTGCTTTATAGTAGACAACAAGGTTTTTCTTTTCTTTGTTATTGTTCAAGCTATCTCATGCTAGGACCACATACTTCATATCCAGATATTATCTTTTTATAGATAGATGGCTCCCAAACCAAGAGTTTATTAAATCCAAAGGGCAAATCCCAAAGGGAGTAATCCCAGTCTCTACTGTAGGGACCCTGATTTTAGAGGTTCACTAAGTTTAAAGAGCAAGCAGAGGCACTGACAGTGTACTCAGGACAGCCTTGTTGCCTGGGCCCCCAGAACAAGTTGTCATCATAGAGTGCCTGATGACAGGCACTAGGGACAGAAGGCTTCCCAAGGAGCTGGGAGATGGCTCAGTGGGCAGAGTGCTTGCTATGCAAGCATGAGGACCCGAGTTAAGGTTTAAAAGGCAGGTATGGTAACACAGGCCTCTAATCCCAGCACTGGGAAAGTGAAAACACGGGGATCCCTGGAGCTTACTGTCAAGCTGGCCTTAACTTAATCCGGGTTCAGAGAGAGACCTGGACTCAAAGACTAATATGTGGAAGTAGTTGAGGAAGATGTCTGCTATTGCCCCCTGGCTTCCCACACACATGTGAACACAACACATGTATGCATCTGTATGTACATATAAGAAGCTTTCTGAAGAAAAAAAACCACAGAATTCATCTTAAGGAGTGCAGGTGTCTGGTCCAATCGCAGAGGAGCTGTTAAAGTAGGGCATCCCTAATGCCCATGTGATTTTTCTTCTAAAGCTGAGAAGTCACCACAGTTAAGCAATAGTAACAATAGTGATAACATGGCTAGGATGTACAACAGTTGACAGAATACTTGCCTAGCAGACACGAAGCCCTGGGTTCCGTCCCCAGGACACATAACTCAGTTGTAGTGGTGCACACAAGTAATCCTAGCACGTGGGAGGTTGAGGCATGGGGATTCAGGAGTTCAAACCGTCCTCAGCTACACTGTGAGCTTGACACCACCTGGACCAAATAAGACCCTGACTCAAAATAGCAACCATCTAAACAGCTAAGTATATAGGGGCCTTCCTGTATGTCAGACGCTGTATAGATGGCTACCATGTGCCAGCTCAATTCATCATTTAGCTCCACTCCTAGATTTAGATATAGGGTGCCCTGGAAAGCCCGGTGTAAGAAAAAAGCTTGGTTCCTAGCATGATACTAATGGAAAGTGGGTGCAAGGCGGAGATCTCAGGTCACACACATGTATGCTCTTAAAGAGGACAGAGGGACTCTCTCTCTCTCTCTCTCTCTCTCTCTCTCTCTCTCTCTGTGTGTGTGTGTGTGCGCACACGCGCGCACTATGAGGGGCCCTACTTCTTCACATGCATCTGTCATAATATACTGCATCCCCACAGGCCCCTGACCACAGATTAAGCTCCCAACCCCCCTCCCATGGGGAAGCCAGAGGGCCACGTCAGATATTGTTCCTTGGGGACCATCCATGTTGATTTTTGAGACAGGGTCTCTCACTGGTCTTGAACTCTCCAATTAGGCTGGACTGAGTGGCCAATGAACCGGAAGGATCTGGAATTATAAGCATGCCCCACCGTATATGTATCTGTTTAAAGCATACATTCTGGGGGATCAAACTCAGGCCCACACTCCTGCATGATGCACACTTTGCCACCTGAGAGATCTACACAGCCCTTTGAAACTGGAACAGACCTTCTTTTTCATACATTGATTGTTTGGGGCAGTTTGCTGCAGTGATGACAAACTGACTAGCATGGCTTGGAAAGACTAGGAGAAAGGGCTGCATGGCCTTCCCAGTTGTACCGATCCAGAGACTGGGGCATGGTTACTGAAGCATAGTGACGTTCCCAGGGCCTGTCACCAGACTCTCTCCTATCCTCTGCAATGTAACATACCATGGTGACTACTGTAGTCTGAATGAGAAACACTATTCATGGTATCATGTGTTCGAACATTTAGTCTCTGCATAGTGGCACTGTTTGAGGCGGTTATAGAGCCTTTAGAAGGTGGACGCTGGGGGACGTGGATCACTGGCAATCAGCCATGATGTTTGGTAGCCTGACCCCACTTCTTTTCTGCGTGCTGCTTCCTGAGTGCAGGTGCTTTCGCTCATGCTATCTCCATGCCTGTTCACCCATGGTGGACTGTACCCTTCTTAAACTTAAGTTGTAACTAGCCTAGTGGCCCAGCCCAGCATCTGTGGATGACAAAGTCATATCACAATGCCAAAAGGTCGGACAATGCCTACATGTGAGTTGAAATAACACTTTCCTTCAGTTGCTTTGTGTCAGGCATCTGGCCCCAGCAGTGAGCGTAATAACTAATTCCATATGCACCTAACCATGTAGACGGAAGAGTGTGAAAGAGTGCTGACTCAGACAATGAGCTGTGTGTGTGTGTGTGTGTGTGTGTGTGTGTGTGTGTGTGTGTGTGTGAGAGAGAGAGAGAGAGAGAGAGAGAGAGAGAGAGAGAGAGAGAGAGAGAGAGAGAGATCATTTTTATATCAACGAATGGCTTTGATTTGGGATGGACAAGATACAATGATAACTGGTCTCAGCGATGGTCTCAAGTCTGCATGCTGCTTTTTGCAGCTGAGAGATCTAACATCTCCCACCAGTAGCCAGGGACCTTTACCCAGTAATTGCCTGCAGGTGTCTGGGCAAGCGTGGTTTAGGTTTGCATTCCTTCTCCAGGAGAATTGCCAATTTGGGTGTGTGGAAATAGTAAAAAGATTCAAACTGCCCAAAACTCTCAAAGGGAAGCAATGAAGTACTTTCAGTTTTCTTTAAAACATGCAATTTCGTGTTTTTTTCCCCCTGTAACTGCATGCTTGTAAGGATTGATTTTCTAGCACGGTCAGCAGTCCTGAAAGGTAGGTGCTCTGGAAATACAAGGAGAATATGTGGATGGATGCTCCTGTGAAGGAGGCATTGTTTCACTTCCCAGGAATCCTCTAAAATTTCCATCCATTCTACCATTAACTTTTACACAAAATATTCCCAATCTTGAATTTTAAAAATGCTGTCATTTATCAATCCAGCTACTTAAAAGAAAAAAAAAGATCATCATAGTTGAATTGGTAAATGATCTGTGTATATATCAAACACACACACACACACACACACACACACACACACTGAAGTTATGCCTTTTGGGATGACAATCCCCCATCCCCCCAAGAGCCATAGAACATCTTACAAAACCCTCCTCCATACCGGGTATTGGGAATCTCCTTTTGAGTTGTTGGTGAAGAGAATCCAAGAAGCTTCTAAAACAATATATGCTGTTACTGTTGCCCTTTGTTGCCTCTGAGAGGTTGAGGTGAGTACTTATTGCTGAAGACACTAGGTATTTCAGACTCGGGACTCAGAATATTCCTGCTGGAGTTAATCTGAAAGTCTCTTCTCTAAAGACTAACTTTCATAGTAGAACAGTGGTTCTCAACCTGCCTGATGGCGTGACGTTTTAACAAAGCTCATGTTGTGGTGCCCTCAACCATAAAATTACTTCACAACTGTAATTTTGCTGCTGTTATATATAATGTAAATATATGACATGCAGATGGTGAAAGGCAACCCCTGTGAAAGAGTTGTTCAGTTCCCAAAGGGGTCATGACCCCCAGGTTGAGAACCACTGTTGTAGAAGGAGCGATGGATGCAAACTCTCTAAGGAGAGAAGGAACCAATAGTCTTACTAAGCTTCCAAGTCTGTGGACCACAACAGTTAGCATGGCAAGATAGTCCTAAAGGTGGAATAGTGGCATGCATATTTGGCAGTAACCAACAACTGCCTAGGACTAGCTAGTGAGGTCATGGAACTTAGAGGCAACCTAGGATTGTCACTTCATGGAGCAGCACAACTGCTGACTGCATTCTCAATGCTCATTCACATAGTCCCAGAGAAGTGTAGCTCTTGTCCTTCATCAGATAAGCTTCTCCTCACAGGGGACAGAGGCTATTCAGAAAACGATGACTGGTCAAAATACAGAGAGCAATTGTTCATGGGGTACCCACCTTCAACACAAGTTGTTCCTCTAGGAAAATGTCAGCAAGATTTTAAGAGCCAGAGGACCAGAAAGTCTACAGAAAGATTGGATCACTGAGAAAAGACAGGGAACTTCCTCCTGTGATACTGAAACAACATGGCTGCCTGAACAAGACCTGAACAATGCCGATACCAATAGACGGATTAATGTGGAAAAGGGAAGTCTCATAGGGCTCCACACAAAGACAAAGAACTCCTAGGCACTAATGACTCCTAGGAGAAGGAGAATTGGTCTTCAGAGATGAGTCCCTCAATTGGTTATCCAATACCATATGATCAACTTTGAAATCACACACACACACACACACACACACACACACACACACACCCCACTGCTAAATGGACTCAGCAGGGTGTGTGTGTGTGTGTGTGTGTGTGTGTGTGTGTGTGTAATAAAGAAAAAGAGACCATAAATCTGAGAGGGAGCTTCAGTTGGAGGTGAAAAAAATTATGTAGAAAAAAACAGGAGGGAAAATGTAATAATATTTTAATTAAAATATTTTTTAAATCCTAAACATATATGGTATGTGTGTCTCAAAAGTGTTTTTTAAAAAGTTAACTTCCAAAGGAGGGTGGCAACCAACAGTTCTACCCAGCTGTGATACCACAAAACACATCAGTGACCAGCATCGCACTATAACCCTAAGGATGCAATAGTGGCATAGATGCCTTGGTAATTGGACTTTAGAACCATTCAACAAGAGAAAGGCCATGACTGGTACTGAAAACCTAACCACCTACTCAGTGTTAGTGACGTCACGGCCATTGGAGGAGACTCTCCAGCCACTGACTTACTAAACCAGCTTAATCTCTAACAGCAATTCATAAACACTTGTCCTTATACCCATGGTAAGTGTAGCTTTCAACCCTTATTTAGGAAACTTATTCTTTTTTTTTTTTTTTTTTTTAACAGACAGATCACTGTATGAAACCACAACCAATCAAAATGCAGAGTTGTGGAGACCATCCCAATGGATACACTACAAAACACTCCCACACCCTAGGCAAACGACTGTAAGAGCCAGAGTATCAGAGAATTTGCTATGAGACCATGTCTCCTAGTTAATATCAAAAGCTACATCCATAAAGTCTCACCAACACGATTGCCCAAACATGAGCTAAAAAAGGACGACACCCACATCAAACTGGAGAAGAAAAGCCCATGATGCTCAACCCTATACAAAGAGCTATTGGCAACCGGGGAAAGCAGAGGACAGAGGAGATGCTCTTCCCCAGAGGAGAGCACAGCCATTGGTTGTCCAATGACAAACATCAGTACTGAAAGCATACATACAGGTCACATTATAGGGACTGAATGGGTTAGGAGTATTTGTGTATGTGTATATGTTTGTATACACATATGCACATATTCATTCAATAACAATTAGTGACAAAGGCTATGAATTTGAAGGAAAGAAGGGAGGGATGTATGGAAGGTTATGAAGGGAGGAAAGGAAAGGAAGAAATGTAATTAAATATAGACTCAAAAAAATAAATTTATGTTGTTTCTTTTTTGTTTTCTTTTTAAATTTAATTAATTTTATTAATTTATTCATATTACATCTCAATTGTTAGCCCATCCCTTGTATCCTCCCATTCCTCCCTCCCTCCCGCTTTCCCCCTACTCCCCTCCCCTATGTCTGTGACTGAGGGGGACCTCCTCCCCATGTATATGCCCATAGGGTAGCGAGTCTCTTCTTGGTGACCTGTTGTCCTTCCTCTGAGTGCCACCAGGCCTCCCCATCAAGGGGACATGGTCAGAAATGGGGCACCAGAGTTTGTATGAAAGTCAGACCTCACTCTCCTCTCAATGGTGGAGAATGCCCTGTCCATCGGCCCATCGGCTAGGTCAGGAGGCCAGGGAAGTGGGTAACATGGTTGCAATACAAAGACGAGGACCTGGGCTTAGCTCCTCACACCCACATAAAAAGCCAGGGGTTGCAGCAGAACACATTTGTAATCCCAGCACCGAGGGTGCTGAGTGGGGAAAGGCAGATGTCTGGAGCTCAACAGCCATACAGTGTAGCCTAGTCAGTGAGCTCCATGTTCAATGAGAGGCCCTGCCTTAAAAAAAAAAATAGAGATAAACAAAACAAGCAAACATAAGGCAGAGAGGCATTGAGGAACACACTCAACATGACCCTCTGGCCACCACACATTGACATACATGTACCTGCATTTACACATGTACACACACACACACACACACACACACACACACACACACACACACACACAATTACAAAGAATACATTTTCTTAATGTATAAACTGCTCCTGGTAGGTGGTAAGGAATACATAAGAAGTTCTCTGTCTAACAAGTGGAGATAGTGGATGACAGTTCGTAGATGAGACAGGAAGGCCTGGGCACACGTGCTGGGATGCTCATCCTTCCGACCACAAAGCAAGACATGTGCAAATTAAAACTTCAGAGAGGCGCAAGTCCTGCTTAGCACCCAGGCAAAGTTCCTAAGTCTCAATAGCACCAATTTCCTGGGCTGTCTGAGAGGTGGTCCTCCTCACACCACTGGGTCAGAGGGTAGACAGGTGTCAACACCACGAATACAAGGTGGCGGCAGCTATCAACACCGCAAATGCACACACTCCTTGACCCAGCGATTCCGTTTTGATGAACCTCTCTGACGCCTGCAGAAATGCAAACTGTGCACACCTAAGGTTACTCATCACCGTGCGGTCTTAGTAGTGAGTGTGGACCGCTGCTCTGTATGCCACCAGGGATCTGGTGAATAGCCTGTGTCTCCCCTACACAGTGAGATTTCTCCCAGCTATGAAGTGAGGACGTGGCTGAGACACCTTGTTATAAAACAGAAATGGCATTTTATATTTTGTTATAAAATGAAATATAGCCACACAATTCCTTCTTTGCTCTCTCCCTTGCTTTTTCTTCTCTTTTTTAATATTTAATGGTGGAACTTTTGCTTCCTTCCATGTCCTCATTTGTTTTTTACTGCTGTGATAAAAACACTAACCAAAAGCAGCCTGTGGGGAGGAAAGGGGTTGTTTGGCTTAAGCACCCAGATCACCATCCATGACTGTAGGAAGCCAAGGCAGGAGCTCAGGGCAGGAACCAGGAGGCAGGAACTGAGGAAGAGACCAGGAAGGCTTCCTGGCCTTCTCTCTATGCTTTGGTTTATTCATGTGACCTAGGACCACTTGCCTGACCACACACGTGACACAGGATAGAGCTGGGATTTGAACCCAGGAATCTTGATTTACAAACCATACTTCTGACCACTCTCCTTTACTGCCTACCATGATTACACACGGCAGGGGTAACTGAAGCTTATGTACAGATACACATCATTTTACAAGCTTAAAGTCTCTCTGGGGGAATAAACAGCAAAGAGATAAAATTGTCTATCACTGAGGAGAGATGCTGCACACTCACAGTGGTTTAAAAAAAAAAAAAGACTTTTTTTTTTTTTTTTAACTATTTGAAATAAAAAGCAGGAGAATGAAGTACCATCCTGAAAGGACCTTTGAAAATGACACCCCTAATAAGAAATTTTTTAAAAAGTTAAATGGCCTCTCTTTTTTGGTGCTTTACTGGCCAGGCTCTTTCTAGCTGTGTCTGCTGGAGGTTCCTGGGAGTAAACATGTTCTCAAGGAGATAAAGGCCCAAAATTTGGTGTCACAAAACAGGGGGTCTGTGGCTGTTTTTTTTCCCCTTTAACCCAGTCCCCTTAAGCTTAAGTCTGAGCCCGAGGGGGAGAGGCAGAAAATAAAATCAGGAAGAGTTCTTTCAGGAATGTCTGATTGAAATATAAATCAGGGTAAGTGCCGAGGGATCTGCATGATTTTTAAGACTGTGTATTTTATTGTGTGGGCATGTGCTTGTATGTGTGGGTGTGCGCACGCGAGTGCAGGTACCCTCAGAGACCATCATATCCCTTAGGGCTGGAGTTTCAGGCAGTTATGACCCACCCTACCTGGTTTCTGCAAATTTAACTTGGGCTCTCTGCAAGAGAGGAATATACTCTTAACCACTGACTCATGTCTCCAGCCCCCAGAAGGATCGCCATTGTATGTACATGTTTTGTGTGTGTTACTAAAGGTGGCCTCCATAGGTTTGAGCATGCAATGCTCACCCTCAGTCACTGCGATAAAGCCCCAGACCTATAATAACTTAAAACATGCAACATCCCCAGTTATACTGATCATTTATACTAGGAAACAAAAGCACCTTTACAAGCTTAATAAGAAAAAGATGCACTTACACTATGGGACGTTAAACAGCTTTTGAAAGGAAATCACAGTGCCCGTTGCTGATCTGGAGCATTTGCAAGGAGGGGAAAAGTAAGTTATAGAATTATATTTCAGTGCACTGTTTACTCAGGGAAAATACAAAACAACACGATAAATGCTTCAACCATGTCTGTAGATGGATGTGTGTGCTAACTGGTGTGTGAGATAAGGATGTCCAGAAAGAAACACATTAACACTTTTGATTATTCTATGTTACATCAATGGTTCATATATGTGCATGTGTGTGCATGTGTGTGCATGTGTGTGCATGTGTGTGCCTGTGTGCTCAGATGCCATAGTCCATGTGCATGTTCCGTGTCTATTATCACTATTTTTAAAAATATGGATTCCCTCTCTCTCTCTCCTCTCTCTCTCTCTCTCTCTCTCTCTCTCTCTCTCTCTCTCTCTCTCTCCTCATTTTTTGAGACAAAATTTTTCTCTGTAGCCTTGGACTTGCTTTGAAGACCAGGCTACCCTCGAACTCACAGAGATCTGCCTGCCTTTGCCTCTCCAAGGATTGCATGCTGGGATTACAGGCCTGTGCTACTATGTCCAGCTTTCTTACTGAGACTGCAGTTTATCAATCTGCCTAGCCTGGCTGGCCAGTGCCCTCCAGGGAGCATCCTGACTCCACCTTCCCAGAGATGAGATTACAGTGTACTAAGGATCTGATTTAAGGTTTCTCACATTTGCACAGCAAGTGATACACTGACAAAGCTATTTCTCCAGCACTGTTTATGATACATGAGTCCTTTACATAGGGAATATATTCACTGATAGATTGCATCTGTAAGTTGCAAATGAACAGAATTGAGCAATACAAAGCCCACAAGCTCTGTCATCAGAACCCACTTTAAGAAACCAGGCATGGTGGCTGGCACACATCTGTAATCCTAGTACTTGGGAGGCAGAGATATGAGGTTCCCTGGGGCTCTTGCTGTCCAGTCTAGCTTACTTACCAAATTCCAGGTCAATGGGAGGACCAGCTTCAAAAAGCCGGGAAGATAGCACCCGAAGAACGATTCCTGAAGTTGACCATGTTCTACACAGACACAGACACACAGATATACTCACTCACATACAGACACACACTTCTGTACACACAAACATGTAAACACAGATATACACAGCCCCACAAAGCCACACACATACACTCCTGCATAGATACACAAACACATTTGCATGAATATCCTTTCACACACACGCTGACGTGCACACACACTTGCATACCCACCCTGCACATACACACAAACACTTGCACATAGACATAAACACTCACACACAGAAACACATACCCTCCTGCATGCACATATACATGTAAACAAACACACCTGCATACATACTTCTGCACACACACTTACACACACATACACACCCTGCACACACACACAAATACTTACAGACATACACTCACAGAGCTACACTCCTGCATACATGTACACTTATACACAGATATAGACACTCACACACAGATACACATGCTTCTGCACACACATACAATCACACACAAACACAGACACATACGAATGAATTAATGAATGAATGAATGAGTGAGTAAAGGAACAAAGTGAGGAAGGAAGGCAGAGAGCCAGAGAATAGTCTGAACTGGGTGTAGTGAGTGCTTTTTTGGTAAAGTGCTATTAGAACTTCATTTCTAGGTCTGTGAGGTCTCAGCAGCCGAGGTTCCGTCTGAGACAGACCTCCAGGCCGTAGCTGATACAGGCAGAGCTATGAAGCCCTATGCTTGGTGAGAGATTTTCAGACTGAGCCAGACCTGGAAGGCAGGAAGACTGAGAGCTATCTATCAACTGCAGCTGAGCTGACTCCACCTCAGAGCTGCTCCTATGCTCCACCTCACAGGGACACAGAGATGGGTCCTGTAGCTTCTCGTAGGCTGGATTTGCAGACCAGAAGCTTTGTTGAGCACATCACCCACTATTACTAAGTCAATCAAGATGGAGTACATTTCAAACTCTAATCCTCTTTAAGGATTTTGAGAGGGGCTGTCCTCCCCCCTGGGGACTCTTGGATTTAGTTGGGTGGCTAACCATGCTGGATTTACAATTGCTGCAAACAGATCTCCCTAAGGAACTCATTCCTATTAATGTGACATATTAAGCTGTGTATGGTGGGGCATGGCAATAGAGTGAAGGAGAAAGTAACCAAACACTGATGTTGCTTCTTGGGGAGTGCATTCCACTACAGCAATGCACTTCATCCCTGGGGTGCAGAGATGCAGACTATGGAGGTTAGTGCTCCCAGAAGTGATGTTTAAGTGATAGAATGTTGGGGTGAAGGGAAAGGGCCTGAGGGAGACAGCTCAGTGGGTAAGAGTGCCTCATTCCTCTTGCCGGGGAACCAAACTCACGTGGCTCATAACCATCTGTGACTCCAGCTCTACCAGTGATGGGGTAGAGAGACAGCCTAGTCCATAAAGGGCTTGCCTTGCAAGTTTGAGGACGTGAGTTCAATGCCCAAACCCCTTGTTTAAAATAAAGAAAGGCCAGTATGGCAGCACAGGCCTGTAGTCCCAATATTGGGGAGGCAGAGCTGGGATGATCCTTAGAGGCAGGAAGGTAGCTCCCTCCCCAGCCAGGCTAGCTTTCTGATTGAGTTGCAGGCCAATGGGAGACCACGCCTCAAAAAATAGTGGCTAGTATCTTAGGAGCAATAGCAAATCTGTCCTTTGTCTGCCACATGTGTGCACACATGCACGTATATAACACACATACACATACACTACAGACAGTACTTGGCACAAAAAGGGTGTTTAATATCACCACTTTAATTATTGTTATCAACATCTATCTGCAGAGTATCATCTGTCTATGTCCTTAATTCGCACAAGTAGAAGCAACTTCTATAGCCCATAACATGCATTGCAGAGGGGGCAATGGCTTCCACGTTCATTGATAGACACACCTGGCATTTAAAATGATCTCCTTCCTCTCCCTCATTCTCAATACTCTCTTCTGCTTCTTCCGGATTGTACTGGGCCACATCTTGGCATGTGCATAAGCTATACTTTCAGATGGGGTAGGAGAGACCAAAGGCAACCCCAGGGGTGGTACAGAAGGAAGGGGGAAGAAAGAAGTTTTAGAAGCTGAGGTGGATGCTGGACGGCCTCTGTCTCCTCCACAGCAAGCCCTCTCCCAGGCATCGAGCCTGTTTTTATGAGGTTGAATTATTGATTACATGGGGCCAAGAAGAAAGATGGTGTTTCTCTTTGTTGAAGTTCATCTCTTTTTGCTAACTCCTAGCACAGCTGGGTCACCGTAGCTTTAGTGGACAGAATAAAATAATGTCTACAACAGCCTGGCTGGAAGCAAGCCAGCCTGAAAGCGGTCTCGACTCAGGGAGTCCATGTTACCAGGAGTTGCATTATGGACTGCAGCCTGGCATTTTTGGTCTAGCAGCCTGCTGCAAGTTGACCGGACTAGAAGCAGACAGGTAAGAAATCCCTCTAAGGTACAGATCATAGGTGGGGGTTATCTCTCTTCCTTAGGCCTTCCTTCTTCAAAAATGTTTCCCTAGTCTAACTAGTGGATCTAACCCAGCCTATGGGCCACAAGGAGCCCTCGAAAGCAAAGAATGCAGCCAAACACAAAATGGCACACTTACGTAAAACCCTTTATTTTCTTTTTTTCCTGCTTCCCCACCCGTCTCTCCAGTGTGAACTTTGAAGATGACAACAATCCCATTGCAGTGTCATGCTAAATAAATGTCTGTGTGCCCATCTGATGCTCTGGGCAGTGGGTTGGACACCCCTGTAAGTGTCTCATTAAGGGGCTTGTCAGAGGTTCACCCATTCCCCAGGTATGAGCCACACTAGGATTCTGCCAAGGGAGAAAGAAGCAAGCTTTGAGGATGGTGGTTTGCAGACAGCAGTGTGGAGTCACCTGCTACTCTTTAAATTTGCACAGTCCCAGACCCACCCAGGCCGATCACTTGCACATGGTCTAAACTTCCAAATCACTTCTTTGAGAAGGAGGAGACCATGCACAGGCTATGGGTGTAAATTTTAGTTCTTCCAAAGAGAAGCCTTTCAGTTAACTCATGCACACAACCTGCCTGGGCTCTGTGGTAGGGACTGGGACACTTCTGACTGACACCCAGGGGACCTCCAGCCTTGGAGAGTTCCATCTTCCTCAGTTTTTCTCAGGCTATCTTCTCAATCACCCTACTTTCCTTTCTGCCCCATTGTCATGACTGCCCTGCCCTATAGGTCTACTGGAACACAGGTTCCCCCCGAATGCCTTTCAGAGACTTCAGATGTTGAGCAGCCATGTTTATTCTACTATCTATCTCAAAGTGTAGATGGCTAGGTGAGAAGAACAGGCTAGCCTTGCAGGTAACTGGGTTGATGCCCCCAACTTGCACTGTTGCCCACTAAGGTAATGTAATAGCCAGTTTTAGTTATGAATGAGACACACTCCAGAATCAGGAAAGAGAGTCTTAATGAAGGATTGTCTACACTAGGCTGCCCTGCGGCATGCCTGTGGGAGGCATCATTCCTTAAGCATGAGGTTCCTGAACCTTGTGGGAGTGGAGAAAAAGAGAGGTGAGCACAAGCAAGTGAGCAAGCGAGTGAGCAAGCAAGTGTGCATGCATGCATTCATTCCTCTCTGTTCCTGTCTATGGATGTGATGTGACCAACTGTCTCACTGTGATGTCCCCATAGTAAGGAGCATGGCATGGGACTCTGTGGTAAAATAAACCCTTTCTCCCTAAGCTGCTTTTCCTCTGGACATCTTTATCCCAGTAACAGAAATAAAGCAGAAATAGGAGGTTTCTTCTTCTTGCCCCTTTAATATCTCCTTGGCTTATTCACATCTAGCCTGCCTATTTCAGGAGTTGGCACACTTTTCTGAGAAGGCACAGATAATAATAATCTATCACAGCTACCCAGTCTGATACTGTATCGCAGAAGCTGCCAGCCACCCACAATCTGTGAATGGCTGGGCTTTGTGTCTTGCAACAAAAGTTTATTAGCACAAACAGGCTGTACTCCTCTGCTTGGACTCTCATAACTAAACATTACAGTCTGTGGCCTACACAGCAGAAATTATTGTCCTAGTTGTGGAGGCTAGAAATTCAAGATCAAGATACTGAGGAATTATTTTCTCTTGAAGGCTCTCTCTTCTGTGCTTAAGCAAGCCATGTTGCCTTTGTATTCTTGTGTGGTCTTTTCTCTCGGTGTGTCTGTTTCATAGGGCACTAATCCCATTGGTGCCAGTGTGCTATTTTCATGATATCTACAGTGTTTATTTTGTGAAGACCTCCTCTCCAAATATCATGATACCAAAGGTTAAGATTTTGACTTGTGAATTTAAAAGAGGACACAGACTCTGTCCAGAAATAATGGATACGATTTTAGTAGATAGAAGGACACAAATAGTCCACATCAGATAGAACAGAATTTGGCCTGGTAAGTGTGGTCTACAGATGTCCATTCTACCCTCTCCAACCCTGTCCACCTTTCAAATCTATTGCTCCTACCGAGCCTTTCTTTTACAGCTTTGTGAGGGACACTACCAACAGTTTGAGACATTTTCTTTAGGATAAATATCAAAAAGGGTCTCTCTAAGATAATCATGTGTCCACTCAAGGGCTATTTGGTCAAAGGCTTTGACTAGTTTTACAGGACTATAGAATCTTCTGGATTTATTTTTAAATGCTTTCCCACTGAACCACTTCAACAACAACAAAAAGCCTGCTTTTCAGAGCAAATTCAAACCCCGCTGTTGGCTCAGAATCCATAGGAGAAAGAACAGGGGATACAGGCTGAGTAGGAAAGTCAGGCAAAGTTACAGCAGACCCTTGCAGGGTGTTCCCCGTGTGTGCAGGCTGAACATCAGCTCACACATTATCACAGTGTTCTATTTGAAGCCAGAATTCTACAGGAAAACCTGTGTAGATCCTCACTTAGAAGTTATGCATTAGTGCACTGTCTTGTCCCCAATTGACCTCTTGCCATGGTCCTTCACTTGGCATCTCCATCATAAACCAGAAACCCCATCATCTCCTCAGGAATGCAGCAAAAGAGCTTCGGCATGCCTTGCTACTTGTTACATGCCTGTATTTTGTGGCAGAGCCTCGTGTATACTATGCCAGCCTCAAACTTGCTACTTAGCCAAGGATAACATGGGAATCCCAATTTTCCTGCCTCTACCTCCTGAGATCTGGGATTTCAGGCTTTTGGCACCATGCTTTATCTGTGTGGAGCTAGGGATAAAAGCCAGGGACAGCTTCCTGCATGCCAGGCAAGCATTATCCCGATGGAGGCAAACCCCAGACCAAACATCCTCATTTAATTGTGCTGGATCCAGCACATTAGGCTCTAGTGTTTTCTTCAAAGAAGCAAGGGGGTCTTTTAAATTACATCATGAAAGTTGATGTGGCAACTGTCCCCTCCTCTGGGTTTAAAAGTGGAATTTTTTCAGATATGATATTTTAGTGGATTTATGGCTTTGCAGAGTCATTAAAAATATCATTCTTGACAATGGGAAGAAGAGAATTAGTGGTTTCTTTTCTTTCAGGGAGCATTATTTCCAAATATGTACTACTCAAGATATATAGTCTAGAGGTTTAATCATTATGTCACTATAATAGTTAATATTGTCAACAAACTCTAGACTCAAGAAGAGACAAGCCTCTGGGCATGTCTATGAAAGATTATCTAGATTAGATTAATTTCGGAGGGATGATCCACCCCACCTGTGGGGCAGCACCATTCTGTAGGTTTAAAGATTTATTTATTTATTATGTATACAGTACTCTGCCTGAATGTACACCTGCAGGCCAGAAGAGGGCCTGCATTACAATATCGATGGTTATAAGCCACTATATGATTGCTGGGAATTGAACTCAGGACCTTTGGAAGAGCAGTCGGTGCTCTTAACCTCTGAGCCATCTCTCCAGCCCCTCCATTTTATTCCTTATTTCCTTGAGACACGGCTTCTCACAGAACCTTGCCTTCAATGTCTTTTAGCTAGGCTTGGGATCATCAGGCCCCAGTAATCTTCCTGTCACTGCCTTGTCCTGGGTCAGAGGCGCCCAGCAATGCCCAGCTTTTTTATGCGGGTGCTAGAATCTGAATCTGGGACCTTGTGCCTGTGCAATAAGTGCTCTTAGGCAATGAGCCTCATGCCCAGCCTGTTTACAGTTTTTAACCAGTGAAAATAACCTAGAAAAATCCCTAACAGTGTTTAGAGGCATAGACACATCACATCACGAGCCAGGAGAACAGGGCCTTTTGTGAGCTTCTCTCATCAAGTGTAAGGATTTCTAGAAAGTTTGATGCATCCCTTTTAGCCTCTACTTCTTCATCTTCAAAAGGGAATTGGGGGGAAAAAAGCAAAAGAGATGTTCCATGTTAATTATGAGAGAACTGCTTACTCAACACAAAGCACGGGATTTTGTTAAGAGACCAACATAGTTGAACTAAAAATTTCCCTCCGCTTTACTTATTAAAGCCTTGATTTACCAAGTCACAATTTGAGATATGTGAAATCAGAATTCATGTTATATTAAGTGATATATCGAAGTGTTTGTCAACCAGGTGGTGGCCATGACCTACAGTTAGGTGAGTGAAGAGAGAGCCAACAGAGTTGGAGCTAGGGATGTGGCTATGTGGGCCTGAGTGCTTGCACTTGCTGTTCTTCCAAAGGATCAGAGTTAGGTAACTTACAACCACCTATGACTCTTGCTGTAAAGGATCGGATACCATCTCCTGGCCTCCAAGGACCTGCACACCCGTGTGCATACACACAGAGAAATAAATAAAAATCTAAAGGAAAATATTTCCATCCAATTATTTATTAATTTCAGGTGGAAAACCATACAATGCAGCAATCTCAGTGGGCTGTAGTTGAATTAAGCAATCAAAGTTAGCATCACTAATAATATGACATACTGACAGCATGCTCCCTTTGATAGGAGGCACAGAAGAGAACGTTTCTTCCTGTGTATTCTTGTCAAAAGTACAAAACATCACCTCAGACATGAATTGGCTATAGACAAAGCTAACCTAGGGGGAGGAATGTAAGTAATCTGATTACTTCTTCAGGGCATCAAGACTAGTAATGGCAAAGGAAAGATAGAGAGCTGTTAGAGGTCAGATAAGAGGAAAGAGACATGCCAAAGAAAGGCAATGCAAGACCCTAGAATGGAGAAAAGAAGAGACTGGGGCGTCCTTCACAGGAGGCCTGGTCCCCTTATTATCCATGCACCAATGCTGATTTCTTAGTTTTGATCACTGTATTATTTACTTTTCTCGCTGCTCTGGCAATGCCTGGCAAGAGCAACTCGAGGAAGGATTTATTTGAGCTCACAGTTTGAGAGCGCACAGTCCATCATGTGGGGAAATCAAGGCAGCAGGGGCACGAGGCAGCTGCTCACATCACAACCATAGGCAGGAAGCAGAGAAGCAAATGCTGAGTATACCTTTTCAGTCACACCATGCCCACAAACTGTGTGCTAGTGTTCCCCTACACTTAGGGTACGTCTTCTCATCTCAATGAACTCAGCTTTGGAACTCCATCGGAGACATGCCCTGAGGGTTGTCTCCTAGCTCAGTGGTCTTCAACCTGTGGAGAGCGGCCTTTTTGGAAATCAAATGACCCTTTCACAAGGGTTGCCCAAGACCATGAGAAAACACAAATATTTACATTATGATTCATAACAGCAGCAAAATTACAGTTATGGAGTAGCAATGAAAATAAGTTTATGGTTGGGGTCAGTACTACATGAGGTACTGCATTAAAGAGTCCCAGCATTAGCTAGGTTGAGAACCACTGTCCCACCTCACTCTGGATCATGTCAAGTTGACAGCGCATATCAGCCATGGTAGTCATTGAACTACTATTGTGCAAGTGACTGACGCTAGCAGAAGCTTGACAAAAGCTACACTGAAATTGCCCTATTTGTGCAGCTTTGTCTCCAAGTCTCAAGTTTTCCCAAATGAAAAGTTTATTGTTTTTTTTTTTTTTGTCACTGACATTGTTGAAAGAGACTATGTCAAACACACCCTTCCACACTTCCACAATATCCATACTAGTGACAGAGAGAGATTTTATATATAGGGAGAGGGAGAGACAGAGAGACAGAGAGACATCCAGAGGAACAAAGACACACATACACACATAGAGAAAGACAGAGACAGAGAGACAGAGACACAGAGAGGCACAGAGAGCACATACTGACAGTCACACTCCCAAGCTATGACGTCAGAAGGCGCAGGGCCCCTAGAACGTGTGGCAAGGCTGGAAGATAACTTTGAAGATCCCTTCTCACACAGTCTCCATGTTCCCTCCAGGTGAAGGGAACTCTATGTCTGTAACTCTTCAGCTCCCATGTCTTCCCATGTGCCTCCACTCTTGGGAGTCAGACACTTACAGTAAACAGGGACTCTAAACACATTGTACCTCTATCAAGGTACTCCCCACGTCTGTCCCTGTCTGTGACTGCAGGAACCAAACAATTCTCACGTCAAAGTGACTCCTTCCATCCCACTTCTTCTAAACCCTCAGCTGTTTTTGGTTTCAGCCACCCTGTTCCTCCTTTTAATTCTTAATTCCTTCTAAACTTGGGTGAGAAGAAGGCTAACAACTCAGCACCCTTTGGACTCTATTAGGTTCCATGACATTCCAGTATGCACAGCCTCCCAGGAATGATTCTGTGGCCACGACTCTCTAGGTGGTTGGTAAACATTATCTAAACTAATCATCCATTCCAAATAGCCTCTGGATGTAGAGACTCATAAACATATTCATCTGAGCTGTTTTTGCTAAATGTGTTGAGCATTGTTCATCTATATGGATACTGAAAGGTCTTGAGTTGATCTACCTCAAAAGATGTGACTTTGGGTCATCCAGAAAGACAAGCATGCTGTTAAAAGTTATTCTTCTGGGGCTGAGGAGATGGCTCTTCAGGCAAAGTGTGTGCCGCACAAGCACGAGGATCTGAGTTCTATCCCCTAGCACCCGTGTATAAAAGCTGATTTTGGTGGCACATGTTTAAAATCCCCAGTGCTAGGAAGGTGAAGACAGGCAGATCCCTGGGGCTTGCTGACAGACATGCTAGACCAATTGGTCCAGGTCAAGGAAAGACACCTCTGTTTCAGAAATCAAGGTGGTCGGAAACTGAGAAATGGTACCCAAGGCCATGGCTTGTACATAGAGATGTGCACATGCACACACACACAAACATACACAAACATACACACACACACATGC